>NW_024536080.1:0-10080 GCF_016097555.1 Gigantopelta aegis
GAGGGAGTGTCATGATGTGGAGAGCCATCTCATACACCGGCAGAAGTGAACTTGTGTTCGTACAAGGCAACCTGACTGCTGTACGCTACCGGGATGAAATTCTTCGCCGTCACATGCTTCCCATTTTTGATCGATAGAGAGAACTCTTTCAGCAGGACAATGCCAGGCCGCATACGACACCTGTAACAATGGATTCCCTAGAGAATGAGAACATTAATGTGCTGTCATGGCCATTAAGATCGCCAGATCTCAATACCATTGAACATATATGGGACGAACTGGACAGACGTGTACGCCAGCGTGACCCGGAGCCTCAGACGCTTCCACAACTGTCACATGCACTGCAGGAAGAATGGACTAGGATTCCACGTGCCCGGATTCAGAGACTCATTCAGTCTATGCCAAGGATATGTCGCGCAGTGATTGCTGCTGCTGGTGGCCACACAAGGTACTGATTTCAGCGCCTTCGTGCGACGCTGTTTGGTGACGCAAACGCCTTCGTCAGTCCATAGGAAGAACATTGTCACATACTCATGTCAAATTTGACTGTGATACGATCATCAATAACGAAAATATGCCACTTTGTATTAAAGAGATAAATGCATGAATATTTCGCCTATGTGTTTCTTTTTTGACAGAGTATATATATATATGATGTATGTCTGTCTGTGTGTGTGTGTGTGTGTGTTATAATATCTTAAGATTTAATTGCTAACCACAAAATTAAAGGTTCATTCTCAGCGTTGCAACAGTCATATTTGACTATACATTTGTACATATGTATATTGTAAATAACTACACATTAATTGATACCACATATGATATTTCCATTATTAAGTTTAAACTATCAACAATGCTATAATGTGTGTGTGTGTATGTGTGTATGTGTGTATGTGTGCGTGTGCGTGTGCGTGCGTGTGTGTGTGTTTTTTAATGATTATGCAACTTGTGAAATATCAAACGCGCGCGTGCAACTTGTGAAATATCAAAACAAAACCAAAAACATATTCAGACAATTTCGCGCAAAAATTTAAACAAACATAACCATAAAGATAAAATGATGATCTACTTGCCAGAATAAAACACTCGTCACTATGACCAACAATACAAAAAGCACTCCCGCCACAACGGAAACGGCAATGGTGGTGGAATCACTGTTGGGAGTGACAGCTTGGGCTGTAAAACAAATACATCCCCAGGTTATCCAACTGTATCCTGCAACCACTGGTTGCATTAACCAGTTATACAGTGACCGTTTAAAGCACCGTGATACAATTCTGCTAGTATTCTTACCATCACATAATAAAGGTAAAAGAAATTTGCGTCAACAGAAAACCAATGAACAACTATATAACGAGTAATGTTAAATCTTATAAAAACAAACACATCATCCTATAACTTAACCATGATATCCATGTAATAAACCATGTGATAATTTACTGTATTAACCTTGTTAATACTGGTCTGCTAGTTCATAGGTGTCCTTTTGACACAAAATGAATATAGAAAACGATTGCTATCTATTTTGGAATCTTCAAACGTGATTTATGAATACCAACCAAGGCGTCGGAGGGGGTCTGGACCCCCCCCCCCCCCCCCCCCCTGCGCACTACGATAATGTTTTCCTACTTCTTTTAAAGTGCATTCACGACTAATGTACAATTTCCATGAAAGTAGTTGCATGTGGTCCCCCTGCAAACAAATACTAGATCTTTGCCTGCAGCCTTTGGCATTATAAATTCCCAATTGTGTTTCAAAAATAAAGAAACACATGTATATTTTAGTCCGCACACCTATGGGAGATGGTTGATATGAAACATACTTTTGAAGAAGCAATGTTTATCGCACGTTTCAAAATAAAAGTTTAGCTATTCCATTTTTCACGAAAAGTGGCTTGTTTGAAAATTGTAACTCAATGGCTATTACTAAGCGTAAGATTATTGTTGTTTCAAATCCTTGTCAATTAGCTCTCAAACAGGGATAAAAAAAAACCGAAAACAAGCCATTAAAGCCGATAACCTAAGCACATTAACATGTTATTCTTTACTTACTGGGTCCATATTTTGACCAAGAGTATACATGTAAAGCATACTAACATAGAACATTCATTAGCATTACGGAGTGACTTGTAAGATCATCTAAAGGCCACGTTGCTGAACGCCCTGAGTTGATAATCCAGGACAAAGGTTGATGAGTAAATCTGAACGACGCAATTCCCTTCCAGAACACGGGCCACTCCTAACACCTATGAACAGATAGTTTTTAAATCCATGCTAGTATGGGTCGATAGTGGCAGATTTAGGACGGCCTGCATCTACATGATAAAATGCACCCTACGGTAATTGATTCTCTTGTTACTCAGAAGTGTTTTCCTGTCGGCATCCTTTCAGAAATCTCCTTATATACTAATGAGTCAGCAGAAACTACATAACACTTTGGGAAACAAAAATCAACCAAAACGAGTACAATATCGTTATTGACCTTTATTCATCAACCTCACTTGTTTAACTCGTTTAGGCCTCCATTACGATATGACTGAAGTACGCCCACCTATGTTTTGCACAATATATTTTATCAGTGCATGCTTATACACAATTTTAAAATATACTTACCTTCATATTTGTATTGTGTTGTGCTTTCACCCACTGGGTTTGTTTTTGTTTGTTTTTGGGTTTGTTTTACATACATACATGTTTTATATCTAATGTAATGCTATTCATATACCTTTACTTGACACTCAGTTATAGCAGATGTGTATTTCTGTGCTGGGGTGTCGTTAAACATTCATTCATTCTCTGATAATTGATGATGGTGTTCTTACCTCGCAAGCAGTCCAGTCCTTCAAATCCAGAGATACATCCACTTACACACTTTCCGTCTTCACGAGGACAGACATCTTTATTGACGCAGTTTCTGATCGCGCAGAACATGGCACAGTTATCACCGTATTTACCAGTGTCACATTCTACAACAGATTAGTTATACCGTATTTACCAGTATCACATTCTACAATATATTAGTTATCTCCGTATTTACTAGTGCCACATTCTACAACAGATTATTTATCTCTGTATTTACCAGTGCTATATTCTACAACAGATTAGTTATCTCCGTATTTACTAGTATCACATTCTACAACAAATTAGTTATCTCCGTATTTACCAGTGTCACATTATACAACAGATTAGTTATCTCCGTATTTACTAGTGCCACATTCTACAACAGATTAGTTATCTCTGTATTTACCAGTGCTATATTCTACAACAGATTAGTTATCTCCGTATTTACTAGTATCACATTCTACAACAAATTAGTTATCTCCGTATTTACCAGTGTCACATTATACAACAGATTAGTTATCTCCATATTTACTAGTGCCACATTCTACAACAGATTAGTTATCTCTGTATTTACCAGTGCTATATTCTACAACAGATTAGTTATCTCTGTATTTACCAGTGCTATATTCTACAACAGATTAGCTATCTCCGTATTTACCAGCGACAACAGATTAGTTATCTTCATAATTACCAGTGCCACATTCTGCAACATAGTTATTTCCATATTTACCGGTGTCAAATTATACAACAGATTAGTTATTTCCGTATTTACCAGTGCCACATTCTGCAACAGATTAGTTATCTTCGTTTTTACCTGTGTTACATTCTTCAACAGATCAGTTATCTCAGTATATACCAGTGTCACATTCTACAACATATTAGTTATCTCGATATTTACCTGTGCCACATTCTACAACAGATAGCACACCACATAGTGAATATTATATGTTCATGGGTCGTGTTAATTATTATATTTCACAACCACCCTTCTGTGATTCCTATTCGTGGATTATAATTATGGTGGTGTTGTTTTGTGTTAGGAGAGGATATATGAATATCATTAAACTAACGTTGTCGGTCGTGTTTGGAAGTGGTCACTGCTTGTCAGACTAACAGATATGCATTCTTTATTTACGTCTCATCTTGTACACAGATAGTTCAACAATAATAATAACAGGGGTGCACAAATGTGAAATTGTGATAGTTGCCCAACATCATCTCTTGGTTGCCCACATACTAGTATTTCATATAAAAGTTTTATGAATATAATTTTGAACGGTCTTTAAAATGAAACTGAAATTTAAAATGTTTTTATTATTATCATTACTTAGTTTAGTTTTATTTCTTTTTTAACATTATTTATCTACAGCTCATCTTCGCTTAGGCTGAAAAAACGTTTCTTTTGTTTAACGAAACCATTGGAGCACATTGATTAATTAATCATCGGCTATTGGATGTCAAACATTTGGTAATTCTGACTCGTAGTCATCAGAGGAAACCCGCTACATTTTTCCTAATGCAGCAAGGGATCTTTTATATGCACTTTCTAACAGACAGGAAGGCACATACCACAGCCTTTGTCCGGTTGTTGTGCACTGGTTGGAACGAGAAAAAACCCCAATCAGCTGAATATATCCACAGAGGCGGTTCGATCTCGCTTGGGCTGTCACAGTCATACTACTTTGATGAACTCAGGGCTCATCCAGGATTAAAAATAGCTGTAGCCAAAAAAATTGCCAAATGGGATTTTTATTTGCCATAATGAAAATGTTTTAACCAAAATTGTTTTGTGTAGTACTGTATAGAGTATTTATATATGAATATAAAAATGCATCTTTTTCAGCTAATTAAGTACAAACTAGAATACATCTGAATAACAAAATTATCCCCTGATCAAAATCAAAGACAGCAATGGGGGTAGGGGCAGTTAATATATTACTTTGATTTTTCAGTGGGTGAGGGGAGATATGCAGAGTTGGTAGCCAATGCCCTCTGCAAACACATCCCAAATTCTAAGGCCTATGGCATTAATAAAACTCTGAGAGCCAATACTCTTCTTTTTTTAAACAGTGCTGATTATTTCTGTAAAATAGCAATCTTTATTTTGATTTGAACTGCTTTTAATTGTATTTTAAAGTAACCCATCTATTCCACACCCCAACAATTTCGTAATTTGCGCCATTTTCTTGATTTCCGCGTCGTGTTAAATGCTTGGTGTTGATTTCAGCTTGTAAAATACGTAGCCTAAGAATGCTGACTTCACTTTATGACAACTATCCATTTACGTCAAAAGGTTTTCATTAAAACGATAATGAATTCAAATTTTACGGGTTTTTTTCAAATCTAGCTAACTTTTGAGATGTCACCTCACAGTCAACAAAGTTATATAATATTTTATCTAACAAATATCATTATTATTTTTAACTAATTGTATTCAGTGTACGTTCAACTGCAATTTGTATAACTGCATGCTCCTTTCCCGCGATCGCGAAATGCATGAGTGCGAAATTAACAAAGACAACGGAAATAAACAAACGAAACAGCAATTAAGTATTCATTGATGCGAACAACTATTTGGTTGTGGGGATTTGTCTTACAAATTTACATCAAGATTTACTTGCGTGTAATCGTATTCTTTAATGTCTGCAACAATGTCTTATCACACGTGCAGCAGTCTCGGCTGACTGTCAAGCGTGACATATATGCACACTGAGAACAGCCAACGAACGTGATTGGTTCCCGACGTGGACATTGGGTTTAACGTGGAGCGCATAAACCAGTTTAGCGGACGTTTTCGTTTTGCTCGGTTTAGCTGAACTCGGCCCTAGCCAACTTGTCTTTGGCCCTCAACTAGCATGTGTATTGAAACTGACACGCATTGTTATGCTGAATTCTTGATAACACCGCTTCTCGTTACCAGTCGCGAGATCCCTGTTACTATTTGGTATTATTATTATATGTTATATGTCGGATAGATTATGTAACCGATTGTTCGCATCGGAAGATAGAAAATGGCTTAGCCAAATTTTTAGCTCAAAACTGGATGGTTGTTGGTGTAGTTTGTGGCCTTTCACATGTCTTGTGCCCTTTGCCAATAGCCACCATTCTGAAACGTATCTGTCACTGAACTCGTCAAAATCGCTGAGTGGACGCTGAGTGGATGGCAGCGTTAGGGTGGATATTTATATCGCTTGTCAGTCAAGTTATCAGTTTCGATACTTTTCAATTGCCCGTGACTGTCCGAGTGTCGTGAAGTTTTGTTTTTAATTTTCTTGATTGCCCGTCGGGCAACTGTTTGACAAAGAGTGGTTGCCCGCAACATATTTCGGTTGTCCCGGACGCGCGGACAACCGATTTGTGCACCCCTGAAATTTTATTATAACACACTAATTCAGCAATAAAAATATACAAGTTAAAACTACTAAACGACTTTCAGAAAGATTTATAAATTATTGTATTTACCAGAAATAAAACTAACAATCACAATATGTCTATATGTATACAAAATGTAAAAATAAAATAAGATGACAACTGTTGGCTGTAATGTTTACAATATCCAGGTGGCTGGATAAAAACGCCATGTTTTCTTTATTTAGAAGGTTATTGAAGTTTACTACAGTAGCCACTGCCTTTTTAAAATATCTACTATAATGTCATCATAAACAGGGCATTGAATAAGAACATGTTCTTCAGATTGTACATAATTACCAGCTCATTTACTAGCTTAAACAAAACGCAAACTAGTATTTCAATGTTTATAATTTTCTACAAAAAAATGTAAATTGAACTCTTTTTGTTTCAAGGTGTATAATTATAACAAGTAAATGGCATACAGCAAGCTTCTTGTTGTCTTCTGTGTACCGAAATGAACTAAATATGCATACATAACAGGCCTTTTGTTCACTTCACAGCTAAATTTGGCTTAAACATAAGCGGTTCCTGGATTGGCCAACAGGATAAAAACTATATTAAGACCTCTCCCACCATTTTATAATAATACATTTATACAGTCGTCATGTCAAGAATGGTAACTCCGAAGTAGTTTACACTTAAAGAGGAAACAGGAGAGAGAGAGAGAGAGAGAGAGAGAGAGAGAGAGAGAGAGAGAGAGAGAGAGAGAGAGAGAGAGAGAGAGAGAGAGAGAGAGAGAGAGAGAGAGAGAGAGAGAGGCGGGAGGTAACAAAGAAGAATGGTTTGCTATCGCAATTTATTAGTCTGTTTTAGGGCAATGATAAGATCCTCTCGCTTTTTATAATATAATGCTGCATACATTTAAAACTAATAGCATTATTTTAAACAACATGGTTTAGATTTCCAAATAAAAAGGTATTACAATTATAACTCAGACAGGTCGCAAGATGTATATTCCGAATTACACTGTAAAATATTAATACCGAAGAAAATTTCAGGGGTTGTTAACCGGGTGACACCCTACCTGTTTCTTACCTAACAGATAATTGTTTTACCAATCATTATCACCAATACCAAATCGGATTCAGCAGTATACTATCAGTTACATTTAATGCCTTCCTAGAAATACGTTAACCACAATTGGTTAACTTTTGTTTTAATTTATGACAAAGATTTCTTAATATTAAGTGGTGTATTATTTCAAAAGTCAATCTGCAGAAGGAAAGAAAATGTTTGTGAAAAGCGGCATTCGTCACAAGTGTGTGAGTACGTACTCGGTGTTTCGTACAGAATATTATTTCAGCTATAAAACGAGGTAGCTGTAAAGTCAGATACGTTGACATTATGTTATTTGAAAGTGTGTAAATTAGGCACAAATTGTGTTCTCTGATTATCTTTTAAAAAAAAAAATAATATATATATATATATATCCAGTTTTTCTTTTAATAAGCTGATGTGACGATCCAGGAATTGTACAAGTTGCATTTAAATTAATGTTTTCGAATGCAAGATCTATCTGTAGGACGCAGTAATCCCACAATATATTAGCATAGTCAAATACGTGACTGAATGTGATTCTATTAACATAGTGTAGGTTTGTCTTCTGTTGTTTTACTTATTTTCCTTTAGAATATGAAACATTTTTAACAACGTGAATGACACACTGGTTTCCTGATAACAGTTCACATTGCATCTGAGAACTGCAAAACTGTTCTCCTTAGGTCTCTTTCATGTATTAAAAAAACGAATATTTGTTAACATGTAATTTCCGTAGTTTATAGTCCTTAGCTGTTATGCTGGGGCAAAAATTAAAATCGATTGCTGTAATTTAGTTTGACACTCATTGGTCTGATTGCTATCATTTAATTAACTAAATACTAAATTATTGTATTAATGACAGGTGACAGAATATAAAATTAATTGAATCGTACATGAACAGCTAAATACATAAATTGCATTCGAATATAATGTAAATGTTGTACAATGACACTATAATGGAAGACTATTCGGGAATGATCTACTTATACAAGTTATTTAAAAGGTTCGAACTGCACAGCGGAAGTTAGATAGTATATGGTTAAGTACTTACTGGCTGTGCACGTATCTCCTTGCCAACCAGCATCACATGGTCCACCACAGGAACCAGTCACGTGATCACATGGTGCATCATCAGCTTTACAGTGTCTGTCGCTGCATGACGAACTGCATCCTAGACCGTATGCCCCTGTACATCCTGTTAATGTAATGGTATAACCCAGACTAATTTATTTTATTTTAGCTTATACACACCATTTTAGTTGTGAAGTTTATTAAATTGGGTAAAACAATTTTAAAAATGCAAGTGAAGTGTAGTTCATAGCGCATCCGAGTACGTTATAAAATTAGAATTACACTTACATAACACCAATTGTTCTACCATATTTGAGATGAAACTCACTATTTTATCCACAATCATATATACATATCTGTACAAATCCATATAAATTAATACAGAATTATGAGAATATTACAAATTAATTTTATGATATAAACAAAATCAACAAGAGTGTCATAGTTATTAATGTCTTATGGTTGCATGTAGTTTGTTTTAACTAGTCGAGTAATTTAATCCTAGGCAAATATGCATTCATGTCTGGACAGTTAAAATATACCATAATTTATTTTAAGATGTGATTAAATATTGCAACATGTGATTGCAAATAGGAATTATTTTTTATCTATAACCTACAACGGAAAAGTCATTTTAGTTCAAGTGTTATATGCTGACTTTAGTTTAAATTCAAGGAAAATATTACTTTTGCCAGGAAAAGATGACTTTTCACCAAATATCACTTCTATGATTTCTGTAGATCGATATATTTCATAGCTATGTACATAAAATAATGTCCAAAACGTAAGTCTATATTCGGAAATTGCGTGTCTTCTTTTATCCCTCTAGTTCTTTACATTCCCTATCTCTATTTAATGTTTTTGTTTAATTTTCAATGAATCCGTTTATAATATGATTATGTTTGCTACACATGATGAGTCCACTTGTATTAATTAATATTGATGGATGCAATTTAGAGAATAACTAACGATCTACGATCTATCCTGAGTGAATGAATGATGTGAAATCGAGGGACAGATCATTCGAAACTCTTCGTAGCGAGTCTTTATTATCCATTGTCACTTTTAAATGGTGTTTGATATAAAAAAAAAATAAATATCTGCTGTCTATAAAAAAAACATCAGCCATTACGACAAATAATCGTATGCGCACTGCACGACGTAATCGAAGTGACGGCATAACCGCGTTGTTTTTACAGCCAAATGTTTACAACACAAAATAATATGACTGTGGTTGCATTAGGAAATAATTATTTTTCTATGTTACTAAAACCGCTGCTTATGAAAATAAAACTGGCCTCGGCGGCGCAGTGGTTAAGCCATCGGACTATAGGCTGGTAGGCACAGGGTCCGCAGCCCGGTACCGTCTCCCACCCAGAGCGAGTTCTTAAGGGCTCAGTGGGTAGATGTAAGGTCACTACACCCTCTTCTCTCTCACTAACCACTAACTAACTAACTGTCATGGACAGACGGCCCAAATAGCTGAGGTGTGTGCCCAGGACAGCGTGCGTGAACCTTAACTGGATATAAGCACGAAAATAAGTTGAAATGAAATGAAAATGAATAAAAATACACCATTTCATGTTTATGAAACAAATGCTTAAATCTCTATAGATCGTATAACGTATGTGTAATCTGACTCATTATATGAATGAAAGTGAAGTTTCCATCGTTGCAAACAACCAACACAACTTTAAAGATTGGATGTAGAAGTAATCTG
>NW_024536081.1:0-10280 GCF_016097555.1 Gigantopelta aegis
AAACGATTACTTAGACCCTTCATTGCATCAACTTCATTTGAAATCAGTCCCATCTAGCTAATAACAGAGATGTATGTCTTTTAGCTGTGTCTTCAGCTGTTTTCAAATCCACTGATAAATATCTTCCATCCTTTGATTCCATACGTCAACTAAAAAAAAAGTAGAAAACATCAGTCAACAATAACAATGAAATTTTCACGCAAAATTAATCCAGATACCGCTCCAAACCTTGAGTGAGTACCCCGCAAGGCTCAGTGGGTATTTGTAAACCACTTGCACCGACCAGCGATCCATGACTGGTTCAACAAAGGCCCATGGTTTGTGCTATTCTGCCTGTGAGAAAGCGCAAATAAATATATCTTGCTGCCTGTCGTAAATAGGTAGCCTATGTGGCGACAGCGGGTTTCCTCTGAAAAACATGTCAGAATGACCATATGTTTGAACGTCCAAGAGCCGATGATAAGATAAAAGAACAATCAATGTGCTCTAGGTGGCGTTGTTAAATAAACAACTTTTGTTCTATCTTTTTTTCATCAACCTTTGCCTCACACAACAGGAGACCTGGTTTTCTTTTAAGGTTATTCAACCATGGCAAATTTAGACGTCCTAACACATATTTGCTAAACTTTCCTTGTTGACTATAGATACGTTTGCAGTAAAACACACAATTATAAAACGAACTACAAGGATGTTTGAAAAAACTTTACTAACATTTCATTGCATGCAACTTCAATTTGACATCACTTCATCTTGCTAATAACAGAGATGTATGTCTTTTAGCTGTGTCTTCAGCTGTTATCAATCCACTGATAAAATAGCTTCCATCTCTTGATCCATACGTCAACTAAAAAAAAGGTAGAAAACATCAGTCAACAATAACAATGACATTTTCAAGCAAAATTAATCCAGATACCGACTGCAAACCCTGAGTGAGTGCCCGCAAGGCTCAGTGGGTAGTTGTAAACCACTTGCACCGATCAGCGATCCATGACTGGTTCAACAAAGGCCATGGTTTGTGCTATCCTGCCTGTGGGAAGCGCAAATAAAATATCCCTTGCTGCCTGTCGTAAAATAGTAGCCTATGTGCGACAGCGGGTTCCCTCTGAAAAACAGTGTCAGAATGACCATATGTTTGAAGTCCAAGAGCCGATGATAAGATAAAGAAACAATCAATGTGCTCTAGGTGGCGTTGTTAATACAACAACTTTTGTTCTATATATTTTTTCATCAACCTTTGCCTCAACACAACAGGACGACCTGTTTTCTTTCAAGTTTACTCAACCATGGCAAATTTAGACGTCCATAACAGATATTTGCTAAACGTTCCTTGTTGAGTATATATACGTTTTGCAGTAAAACACACAATTATAAAACGAACTAACAAGTATGTTGAAAAACGATTACTTAGACATTTCATTGCAATCAACAACTTCATTTGACATCAGACATCTTGCTATTAACAGAGATGTATGTCTTTAGCTGTTTCTTCAGCTGTTATCAATCCACTGATAGATATCTTCCATCTCTTGATTCCACACGTCAACTAAAAAAAACAAGGTAGAAAAACATCAGATCAACAATAACAATGAAATTTTCAAGCAAAACACACAATTATAAAACAACTATCAACAATAACAATGACATTTTCAAGAAAAACACTCAATTATAAAACAAACTATCAAGAATACTGAAAACGACGGGCGGGCGGACGGACGGACGGACGGAGGGAGGGAGGAGGGAGGGGATGGAGGGACGGACAAGTATTTATCTTTTCCGGCTGAACAATTCGACTGAATGCATGAGAAAAAATGGCTGTGAAAGTGACAACTTTATTCAATTTAACTTAGCTTCATCTGTCGCAAGGATGTTGAATGAAATCTTCCAACTCTCGTAATCATGCCTTCATCTGTCCACAGCCCGATGATAAGTAGCTTCCATCTCTTGATTCCACACGTCAACTAAAAGACAACAATTTTGTAAAACATTCCTCAACAATAATAATATACTCAACATCGAAGTTTTAGCTAATGTTAAAAGAAATGGCATACCATGTTATAAATGAAACCTATTTTTATGAAATAGTATTCACATCTGAGATGTTTACCATTTACAACCACATAAACTCATTTCAACCTTTGCGGCTGGTAGGTACTGGGGTTCGGATGCCAGTCGAGACATGGGGATTTTTAATCCAGATACCGACCCCAAACCCTGAGTGAGTGCCCCGCAAAGGCTCAGTGGGGTAGTGTAAACCACTTGCACCGACCAGCGATCCATGACTGGTTCAACAAAGGCCCAGGCCATGGTTTTGTGCTATCCTGCCTGTGGGAAGCGCAAATAACAGATGCCTTGCTGCCTGTCGTAAACAGTAGCCTATGTTGGCCACAGTGGGTTTCCTCTGAAAAACAGTGTCAGAATGACCATATGTTTGACGTCCAAAGCCATGATAAGATAAAAGAAAAACAATCAATGTGCTCTAGGTTGGCATTTGTTTAAATAAAACAAACTTTTTGTTCTATTCTTTTTTCCTCAACCTTTGCCTCAACACAAACACAGGAGGGACCTGGTTTTCTTTTTAAGTTTTATTCAACCATGGCAAATTTAGACGTCATAACAGATATTTGCTAAACTTTCCTTGTTGAGTCAATATACGTTTGCCAGTAAAACACACAATTATAAACGAACTAAACAAGGATTTTGAAAAAACATTACTTAGGGAACATTTCATTGCATGCAACTTCATTTGACATGAGGTTATCCTTGCTAAAATAACAGAGATGTATGTCCTTTTAGCTGTGTCTTCAGCTGTTATACAATCCACTGATTTATGATAATCTTTCAATAATAAATTCAATTCTTCCCCAAAACAAGTAAATAAACCAAAAAAAAAAAACTATCCAAAATCAAGAAGGGAGGTAACTTACCATTTAAAATGCTTCACTTGTGACAGCTACAACCCTCACACTGTCACCAGCCCGATGATAAATTATCTTCCACTCTCTTGATTCCACACGTCACTAAAAAAAAAGGTAGTAAAACATCAGTCAAAACAATAACAATGAAATTTTTTGAAGCAAAATTAATCCAGATAAACCGACTCCAAACCTTGAGTGAGTACCCGCCCCGCAAGGCTCAAGTGGGTATTTGTAACTAACATCTTGCACCGACCAGCGATCCATGACTGGTTCAACAAAGAGGCCATGGTTTGTGCTATTCTGCCTGTGAGAAGCGCAAATAAAATATATCTTGCTGCCTGTCGTAAATAGTATGTGGCCTATGTGGCGACAGAGGCGGGTTTCCTCTGAAAACGCAAACAGTGTCAGAATGAACCATATGTTTGACGTCCAAGAGCCGATGATAAGATAAAAGAACAATCAAAGTGCTCTAGGTGGCGTTGTTAAATAAAACAAACTTTTGTTCTAAATTTTTTTTTCATCAACCTTTGCCTTCAAAAACACAACAGGAGGACCTGGTTTTTTCTTCAAAGTTTTACTCAACCATGGCAAATTTTAGGGACGTCATAAAACAGATATTTGCTAAACGTTCCTTGTTGAGTATATATACGTTTGCAGTAAAACACCCCAATTTATAAAAAAACGAACTAACAAGTATGTTGAAAAAACGATTACTTAGACATTTTCATTGCATGCAACTTCATTTGGACATCAGACATCTTGCTATTAACAGAGATGTATGTCTTTAGCTATCTTGTCTTTCAGCTGTTATCATCCACTGATAGATATCTTCCATCTCTTGATTCCACACGTCAAACTAAAAAAAAAGGTAGAAAACATCAGTCAACAATACAATGAAATTTTCAAGCAAAACACACAATTATAAAACAAACTATCAACAATAACAAATGGACAATTTTCAAGAAAACACTCAATTATAAAACAAACTATCAAGAATACTGTAAAACGAACGGGGCGGGCGGACGGACTGACGGACGGAGGGAGGGAGGAGGAGGGAGGAGGGACGGTACAGTATTTAACTTTTCGTCGGAACATTCGAACTGAATGCATGAGGAACAAATGGCTGTGACAAAGTGGACAAACTTTATTCAATTTAACTTAGCTTCATCTGTCGCAAGGATGTTGATGAAATCTTGCCACTCTCGTAAAAAAATCATGCCTTCAGCTGTCACCACCCGATGATAAGTCTGCTTCCATCTCTTGATTCCACACGTCACTAAAAGACAAACAATTTTGTAGAAACATTCCTCAACCATAATAATATACTCCAACATCGAAAGTTTAGCTAATGTTAAAAGATATAATGGCATACCATTTAATAATGAACCTATTTTTATGATTAGTATTCACATCTGAGATGTTACCATTTACAACCAACATAAACTCATCAACCTTTTGCGGCTGGTAGGTTACTTGGGTTTTCGGATGCCAGTTCGAGACAATGGATTTTTAATCCAAATACCGACCCCAAAACCCTGAGTGAGTGCCCCGCAAGGCGCAGTGGGGTGTGTAAACCACTTGCAACCGACAGCCGATCCATGACTGGTTCACAAAGGCCATGGTTTGTGCTATCCTAGGCCTGGGGGAAGCGCAAATAAAAGATGCCTTGCTGCCTGTCGTAAAACGTAGCCTATGTTGCCACAGTGGGTGTTTCCTCTGAAAAACAGTGTCGAATGACCATGTTTTGACGTCCAAGAGCCAGATTATAAGATAAAAGAACAATCATGTGCTCTAGGTGCATTGTTAAATAAAACACAACTTTTTGTTCTAATCTTTTTTTTCATCAACCCTTGCCTCAACACAACAGGAGACCTGGTTTTTCTTTTAATTTATTCAACCATGGCAAATTTAGACGTCATAAACAGATATTTGCTAAACTTTCTAGGTTGAGTAAATATATACGTTTGCAGTTAACACACAATTATAAAACGAACTAACAAGGATTGTTGAAAAAACATTACTTAGACATCTGATTTCACATTGCATGCCACTTCGGTTTTGCCATGGAGGGTTTATCTTGTTGCTAATAACAGAGGATGTATGTCTTTTAGCTGTGTCGCTTCAGGCTGTTATCAATCCACTGATAGATATCTTTCAATATAATTCAATTCTTTCCCAAAACAAGTATAAAACCAAACTATCCAAAAATCAAGAAGGGAGGTACTTACCATTAAAATGCTTCACTTGTGACAGCTACACCTTTCAACTGTCACCACCCGATGATAATATCTTCCATCTCTTGATTCCACACGTCAAACTAAAAAAAAAAGGTAGAAAACATCAGTCACATAACAATGAAATTTTCAAGCAAAATTAAATCCATATACCGACTCCAAACCCTGAGTGAGTGCCCCGCAAGGCTCACTGGGTATTGTAAACCACTTGCACCGACCAGCGATCCATGACTGGTTCAAACAAAGGCCATGGTTTGTGCTATCCTGCCTGTGGGAAGCGCAAATAAAATATCCCCTTGCTGCCTGTCGTAAATAGTAGCCTATGTGGCGACAACGGGTTTCCTGGTGAAAAACAGTGTCAGAATGACCATATGTTTGAAGTCCAAGAGCCGTATGATAAGATAAAAGAACAATCAATATGTTCTAGGTGGCGTTGTTAATAAAACAAACTTTTGTTCTATATTTTTTTTCATCCACCTTTCAGCCTCAACACCACAGGACGACCTGGTTTTCTTTCAAGTTTACTCAACCATTGGCAAATTTAGACGTCATAACAGATATTTGCTACACGTTTCCTTGTTGAGTATATATACGTTTTTGCAGTAAAACACACAATTAATAACAACGAACTAACAAGTATGTTGAAAAAACGATTACTTAGACTTCATTGCATGCAACTTCATTTGACATGAGTCATAATTTGCTATCTAACAGAGATGTATGTCTTTTTAGCTGTGTCTTCAGCTGTTATCAATCCAAAACTGAATAAATATCTTCCATCTCTTGATTCCACACGTCAACTAAAAAAAAAGTAGAAAACATCATTCAACAATAACATGAAATTTTCAATCAAAATTAATCCAGATACCGACGCCAAACCCTGAGTGAGTGCCCCGCAAGGCTCAGTGGGTAGGTTTGTAAACCCCTTGCACCGACCAGCGATCCATGACTGGATCACAAGGCCATGGTTTGTGCTATCCTGCCTGTGGGAAGCGCAAAAAAAATTCCCTTGCTGCCTGGGCGTAAAATAGTAGCCTATTTTTGGCGACAGCGGAGAAGGGTTTCCTCTGAAAACAGTGTCAGAATGACCATATGTAGGAAGTCCAAGCGCCGATGATAAGATAAAAGAACAATCAATCCCTTGCTCTAGGTGGCGGTTGTTAAATAAAACAAACTTTTGTTCTATATTTTTTTTGATCAAACCTTTGCCTGAAAACACAACAGGAACGACCTGGTTTTCTCTCAAGTTTTACTCAACCATGGCAATTTAGAACGTCATAACAGATATTTGCTAAACGTTCCTTGTTGAGTATTTATACGTTTTGCAGTAAACACACAATATAAACGACTAACAAGTATGTTTGAAAAACGCTTACTTAGACATTTCATTGCATGCCAACTTCATTTGACATGAATTCCTCTTGCTATTAACAGAGATGTATGTCTTTTAGCTGTGTCTTCAGCTGTTATCAATCCACTGATAGATATCTTCCATCTCTTGATTCCACACTCCACTAAAAAAAAAAGGGGGTAAAACCATCAGTCACAATAACAATGACAATTTCAAAGCAAAACACACAATTATAAAACAAACTATCAAACAATAACAATGACATTTTCAAGAAAAACACTCAATTATAAACAAACTATCAAGAATACTGTAAAACGACGGGCGGGCGGACGGACGGACGGACGGAGGGAGGGAGGGAGGGAGGGAGGGAGGGAGGGATGGAGGGAGGGAAGGGAGGTAGGACGGACAAGTATTTTATCTTTTTCGGGCGAACAATTCGAACTGATGCATGAGGAAAAAATGGCTGTTAAAGTGACAAACTTTATTCATTTACGTAGCTTCATCTGTCGCAAGGATGTTGATGAAATCTTCCAACTCTCGTAATCATCCACCTTCCCAGCTGTCAACAGCCCGATGATAAGTATCTTCCATCTCTTGATTCCAACGTCAACTAAAAGACAACAATTTTGTAGAAAACATTCCTCAACAATCATAATATACTCAACATCGAAAGTTTAGCTAATGTTAAAAAGAAATGGCATAACCCATTTATAAATGAACCTATTTTTCATGAATTAGTATTCACATCTGAAATGTTTACCATTACCAAACCAACATAAACTCATCAACCTTTGCGTACTGGTAGGTACTGGGTTCGGATGCCAGTCGAGACATGGGATGTTTTAATCCAGATACCGACCCCAAAACCCTGAGTGAGTGCCCGCAAGGCTCAGTGGGTAGTGTAACCACTTGCACCGACCAGCGATCCCTGACGGTTCAAACAAAGCCATGGTTTTTGTGCTATCCTGCCTGTGGGAAGCGCAAATAAAGATGCCTTGCTGCCTGTCGTAAAACAGTAGCCTATGTGGCCACAGTTGGGTTTCCTCTGAAAAAACAGTGTCAGAATGACCATATGTTTGGACGTCCAAGAGCCGATGATAAGATGAAAAGAACAATCATGTGCTCTAAGGTGGCGTTGTTAAATAAAACAAACTTTTGTTCTAAATCATTTTTCATCAACCTTTGCCTCAACACCGTACGGCAGAACCACGGTTTTTCTTTTAAGTTTTATTCAACCATGGCAAATTTAGAACTTCATAACAGATATTTGGCTAACTTTCCTTGTTGAGTATATATACGTTTGCAGTAAAACACACAATTATTTAAAACGAACTAACAAGGATGTTGAAAAAACGATTACTTAGCACATTTCATTGCAATATGCAACTTCATTTGACATGAGTTATCTTGCTAATAACAAGAGATGTATGTCTTTTAGCTGTGTGCTTCAGCTGTTATCAATCCACTGATAGATATCTTTCAATAATATTCAATTCTTCCCCCAAAACAAGTATAAAACCCAAACTATCCAACATCAAGAAGGGAGGTAACTTAGCCATTAAACTGCTTCACCTTTGTGACAGCTACACCTTCAACTGTCACCATCCCGTGATAAATTTCTTCCATCTCTTGATTCCACACGTCCACTAAAAAAAAAAAGGTAGAAAACACTCAGTCACAATAACAATGAAATTTTTGAAGCAAAATTAATCCAGATACCGACTCCAACCTTGGAGTGAGTGCCCCGGAAGGCTCAGTGGGTAGTTGTAAACCACTTTGCACCGACCATCCGAATCCATGACTGGGTTCAACAAAGGCCAATGGTTTGTGCTATTCTGCCTGTGTGGAGAAGCGCAAATAAATATATCTTGCTGCTTGTCGTAAAATAGTAGCCCTAGGTTGGCGACAGCGGGTTTCCTCTGAAAAACAGTGTCAGAATGACCATCATTGGTTTGACGTCCAGCGAGCCGATGATAAGATAAAAGAACAATCAATGTGCTCTAGGTGGCGTTGTTTAAATAAAACAAACTTTTGTTCTATCTTTTTTCATCAACTTTTGGCAACAACACAACAGGAGGACGTGGTTTTTCTTTTAAGTTTATTCAAAACCATGGCAAAATTTAGACGTCATAACAGGATATTTGCTAAACTTTCCTTGTTGGAGTATATATACGTTTGCAGTAAACACACCATTATAAAACGAACTACACAAGGATGTTGAAAAAACGATTACTTAGGGACATTTCATTGCATGCAACTTCATTTGACATGAGTTTATCTTGGCTAATAACAGAGATGTATGTCTTTTAGCTGTGTCCTTCAGCTGTTATCAATCCACTGATAGAATATCTTTCAATAATATTCAATTCTTCCCCAAACAAGTATAAACCAAACTATCCAAAATCAAGAAGGGAGGTAACTTACCATTAAAATGCTCAGTTGTGACAGCTACACCTTCAACTGTCACCAAGCCCGATGATAAATATACTTCCATCTCTTGATTCCACACACGTCACTTGACACAAAAAAAGGTAGAAACATCAGTCAACCATAACATGAAAATTTTCAACGCCAATTAATCCAGATACCGACTCCAACCCCTGAGTGAGTGCCCCGCAAGGCTCACTGGGTAGTTAAAACCACTGCAAAAAGGCACCGACCAGCGATCCATGACTGGTTCAACGAAAAAGGCCATGTTTTGTGCTATCCTGCCTGGGTGAAGCGCAAATAAAAATATCCCTTGCTGCCTGTCGTAAAAAATAGTTAGCCTATGTGGCGACAGCGGGTTTTCCTGTGAAAAACAGTGTCAGAATGACCATATGTTTTGAAGTCCAGACGCCGATGATAAGAAAAAGAACATCATGTGTTCTAGGTGGCGTTGTTAATAAAACAAACTTTTGTTCTATATTTTTTTCATCACCGTTTGCCTCCACACAACAGGACGACCTGGTTTTCTTTCAATTTTTACTCAACCATGGCAAATTTAGACGTCATAACCGATATTTGCTAAACGTTCCTTGTTGAGTATATATACTTTGCGTAAAACACAACAATTATAAAACGAACTAACAGTAGTTGAAAACGATTACTTAGACATGTTCATTGCATGCAACTATCATTTGACATTCAGTCATCTTGCTATTAACCGAGATGTATGTCTTTAGTCTGTGTCTTCAGCTGTTACAATCCACTGTAAGATATCTTCAATCTCTTGATTCCACACGTCAAAAAAAAAAACATGTAGAAAACTCAGTCCAACACTCCAATTAAATTTTCCAAGTCAAAACACACAATTATAAAACAAACTATCAAACATAACCTGACTTTCAGAAACACACTCAATTATACCACAAACTATCAATATACGTAAAACCGGGGGGCGGGGACGGACGGACGGAGGGGGGGAGGGAGGGAGGGAGGGGGGACGGACAAGTATTTTCTTTTCCGCGGAAACAATTTGAACTGAATTCATGAGAAAAAATGGCTGTGAAATGACAAACTTTATTCAATTTAACTTGCTTCATCTTCGCAAGGTTTGATGAAATCTTCAACTCTCGTAACATCCTTCAGCTGTCCCACCCTGAAATTCTTCCTCTTGATTCCACCCGCAACTAAAAACAACATTTTGTAGAAAAATTCCTCAACATAATAAAATCAAATCATAAGTTTAGCTAATGTTAAAAGAAATGGCATACCATTTATAATGAACCTATTTTTAAATTAGTTTTCACACTGAGATGTTTTACCTTTACAACCAACAAAACCACACCTTTGCGGCTG
>NW_024536082.1:0-10938 GCF_016097555.1 Gigantopelta aegis
CCGCAATAACTTCCGAACGGCTTTATGTTACGTACATTTGTTTTTTAAAAGTACAAAATACAGTAATTTCTCTTGAATCATGTTTTACATATAGGTAAAACGTCGATATTTGTTGATAGGAAGACCAAAAGGAACATTGTTTTAAAACACAATAGAGTGATGCATTTTTATGCAAATAACTTTATATGCTGACATCTGAAAGACCTTGCATTAAAAGCATAGATATTTGGTTTAAATTGAAATAATTAAACTTCGTGCCTTTTAGATGAAGGATTATTATGAAACCTATTATGGTTTGGGATTGTTTTCCTGAATAGCAATTAAATGTAATTTAACAAAACATTAAGGCTTTATATACATATACGTGGGGTTTTTTCAAACCCCCTCCCCCACTAATATGCAGTTAGAAAGAGTACACATATCATTTTATGTGGGCCCATGTATAGTGAATGCATTTTGTAAACACACCGACAGGTTCCTGGATACACATTGATAAAAAAAGCTTTATTAATTGACACATTAAAAAGTAATAGTTTTGAGATGAATGTGCTTGAAATCTTTATATATTTGCCACGTATTTGATGTAATACATATACACGTATAAAAACACATGTTGTTTTATTGACTGTTATATAATATAAATGTGTCAATTTAAAGTGGCTACAGAATTCTGGAAGTGGCGATTTTTAAAACCAATGTAAACCACTGGCATAATGCGTGTGTATGTTTGCACACACACACACACACACACACACACACACACACACACACACACACATGTACACATGCACACAGGTACACACATACACAAACACACACACACACACACACATACACACACACGCATGACACACATATATACAAACAAACACACACAGACTCACACAACCACACACACACACATACACACATACACACACAGAGACACACACAACCACACACACACACATGTACACACACACACACAGGCACACACATACACACACACATATACACACACACACACACAGGTACACACACACACACACACACACAGGTACACACAGGTACACACACACACACAGGTACACACACACACACACACACACACACACACACACATCATAGCTCGAAAAGAGGACCGCCGTAAGTGCTGGTTTGTGTTTCGTCGTACTCCCTCATTAGAGGTATTGGGCCAAAGTTACAAAGCATGTTTGACATTAAATTTTATTTACAGGCGTGTAACTACATACATTTACTATGCTTATACACCTGACTTACACGCGTGTAACTACATACATTTACTATGCTTAAACACCTGACTTACACGCGTATAACTTCATATATTTACTATGCTTATACACCTGACTTACACGCGTGTAACTACATACATTTACTATGCTTATACACCTGACTTACACGCGTGTAACTACATACATTTACTATGCTTATACACCTGACTTATACGCGTGTAACTACATACATTTACTATGCTTATACACCGGCCTTCGTAATATATCTATTACATTTGGAGCTAATGCAGGGGCTGGGCGTGCTCTCACTACTGGCACATCAAAGGCTGTGGTATGTATTGTGTTGTTAATGGGTAATTCTATATATTAGCTCCCTTGCTCAGCGATTAAATTATTGTTAAAGCAATGGTCAAATACGAACGAAAGTTTCAAGTTGACGATTTCATCTTTCAATACTAATACGTCAAATATTGGTTGGAAAATAATGTGTTGTTTATAGGTGTAACGCCATGTTTGCTGTTTAGCTAAATGGAATTTGAATTTACCGACAGACTGTCAGATTAAACTCGTCAAATTGCCAATACTTTATGAGTTCCAGCTTAACTACTGTTTGGTGGTTTATCGATAAGAGCAGTCTACATTGATGATATTGTGTCAGCGTGTTTCCTCTTTCTCTCACTGTTTTGTTTGTCTCTTCTCTTAACGAATATGAACTTTACACTCTACGGTATTTGATATACTGGCATACGCCAAACATATAACTATTATAAAGAAAGAAAGAAATGTTTTATTTAACGACGCACTCAACACATTTTATTTACGGTTATATGGCATCAGACATATGGTTAAGGACCACACAGATTCTAAGAGGAAACCCTCTGTCGCCACTACATGGGCTACTCTTCCGATTAGCAGCAAGGGATCTTTTACTTGTGCTTCCCACAGGCAGGATAGCACAAACCATGGCCTTTGTTGAACCAGTTATGGATCACTGGTCGGTGCAAGTGGTTTACACCTACCCATTGAGCCTTGCGGAGCACTCACTCAGGGTTTGGAGTCGGTATCTGGATTAAAAACCCTAGCCTCGACTGGGATCCGAACCCAGTACCTACCAGACCGATGGCCTGCCACGACGCCACCGAGGCCGGTATATAACTATTATAAGACCATGTGTTAAAATAACCTTAATAGCCGTAGATAAAATATATGCTGAGGTTCATTTCAGGGGCGGGACGTAGCCCAGTGGTAAAGCGCTCGCTCGATGCGCGGTCGGACTGGGATCGATCCCCGTCGGTGGGCCCATTGGGCTATTTCTCGTTCCAGCCAGTGCACCACGACTGGCATATCAAAGGCCGTGGTATGTGCTATCTTGTAAGTGGGATGGTGCATACAAAAGAGCCCTTGCTGCTAATCGAAAATAGTAGCCCATGAAGTGGCGACAGCGGGTTTTCATTCTCACTATCTGTGTGGTCCTTAACCATATGTCTGACGCTATATAACCGTAAATAAAATGTGTTGAGTGGCGTCGTTAAATAAAACATTTCCTTACCTTTCCTTTCCTTTCATTTCAACTTATTTTGGTGCTTATATCCTATTAAGGTTCAAGCACGCTGTTCTGGGCACACACTTCGGCTATCTGGACTGTCTGTCAAGAAATGTGAGTTAGTTTTTAGTGGTTAGTGGTTAGTACGAGAGAAGAGGGTGTAGCCATTGCGTCGTTAAAACTCGCTCTGGGTGGGAGCCGGTACCAGGCTGTGAACCCTGTACCTACCAGTCTTATGTTCGATGGCTTAACCACGACACCACCGAGGCCGGCTGACGTGTCGTTAAACAACTATTTATACCTTTCCTTTTCTCAAAACTCAGTTCGCGACATAACCGGTTTAACGACCGGACAGAGAAATATATAGATAACTAGAAAGGTCAGTTCACTGGACAATCAAACTTCGTGTCCGTGTGTGAGATACATGCGCCCGTGTGTGTGCACGAGTTATCTCGAAAATTACATTCACATGTGTGTGTCTGTGTGTGGTGTTTTTTTTTTATTGTTGTTAACATTACAATACAACGGAAGTCAGATTAATGTCTTAAAGAAATAAACAAAAACAGTAACACAAAGCTATTAAATAAACCAGCTTTTTCTACATGTGAGTAATAGTATGCGTGTGTGTGTTTGCACCTGTGTGTATTTGTCTATGCTCGTATATATGCGCGCGTATGTATTCATGTGTTAGCTGGAATAAAGTAAGAGGACACTCGACCATGTGTGTGTTTGTGTGTGTATGTGTAGTTGTGTTTATGTTTTTGTCTGTACGTGTATAATTTGTGCGTGTATATTACGCCGTTATGTTTGTTTATGTTTGTGTATGTATACATATGTATTTGTGGGTGTATATGTGTCGTTGTGTTTCTATGTGTATTTACATTTAAAAGTTGGTAGAATACATGTACATCTATATCCTAAACCGAAATATACACTCATATCACATTTAGCAGTCATTATCCCTTTTACGATTAAACTAATACATAATACTTTACGAGAGAAACTGTCTTACCTGACACTGAGTGTGCTTTAAAACAAATCCATAATGAGATGAGAAGCAGACGCGTCCAACACTTCGACATCTTGAAACATCTCTCCAACCAGGAAGTAAAAATGTCGTCTTCGGGGTAACTCGTCACACAGGGGCAAATAAATCCGGTATACGTCACGGTCTGAGTGTATATATAGTTATGTCGCCTGTTGTGTACACTAGAGGTGTGCACTACCAAATCAATTCACGTACGCGACAATACTAGCACGTGAGGCTAAAACATGCAACGTTTCAATGAACATAAAACAACCACACACACACACACACACACACACACACACACACACACACATATATATATATATATATATATATATATATATATATATATATATATATATATATATATATATATATATATATATAAACACCCGACCTCCCATCTTTTTCAATTCCTGGCTTCTGCTTTTCTCCCGAGCCATGTTTAAGCACTCAGTTTTATATTATGTATACTCAGCCGTTAGCAGACATTTACATTATACACTTCGTTTGTTCAGTCTCACGTTGTCCAAACCCTGACACCCATACCCGCTAAACAACTCACATGAATTTATAAATTATTCAAACTCTTTACGACATGGTTGTTCAGTTTTTAAACATATTTTCGTAATATAAAATTACAAGCTGGTCTAACTATATTTCAACATCAGTTTATGCAGAATATAAACACATCTACAGTCTGAAAATATTTTCGGCTAACATCAAATTTTAAATTTGATTTGTTTTCCTTTATTGTGGACAGAAACAACTCCCCTCTCTCTCTCTCTCTCTCTCTCTCTCTCTCTCTCTCTCTCTCTCTTTCTCTCTCTCTCTCGGTCTCCCTCTTTGCCTCTCTCTTTGCTTATTATTATTATTATGTTCAATAATAATTCTTAGTTTGGCAGTGTCTGACTGTGTGCAGTGTCCAGCGATTGTGCCTTAACACATTTATAGTGTCACAGCTTTGCACTAGCAAAGTTACAACATACATGTGAGTGAAATTATTTGATGTTTAAATGGCTTCGTACATTGATAATTTTTGTTTTTGGTACTCATCTCTCGAATAGAACAGAAATACTTTATTTAACGACGTACTCAACACATGGCGTCAGACATATGATTAAGGACCACACAGACATTGAGAGAGGAAACCCGCTGTCACCACTTCATGGGCTACTCTTTTCGATTAGCAGCAAGGGATCTGGATGGAACGAAAAATAGCCCAATGATCCCAAACCGACCGCGCATCAAGCGAGCGCTTTACCACCCCTCTCTAGATTAGAAGCCACATGTTCTTCAATTGATTTCCTTTAAAATTGTCTTTTACTTGCTGGACTTGTAGTAAGAGAGATTGTTTTGTTTAACGACACCACTAGAACACATTGATTAATTAATCATCGGCTATTGGTTGTCAAACAATTGGTAATTCTGACACGTAGTCATCAGATGAAACCCGCTGTATTTTTCTAATGCAGCAAGGAATTAGTAGATGTTAATATATTATTAGTAGTAGCGGTTTTATTATTATTAGTAGTAGTATAACTAGTAGCATTAATTTGATATACTTATTTTATTATTATTTATTTTCTCTGTAATTTTATATCATGTAACATTATTGTTTGATTAATGTAATTAAATGTTTTAGGTGTCTAACACACCTATTTAGGCTAGATGGCAACATATTGTATGTCAGTATTGTATAATGTTATGTATAATGTAATTAAATGTTTTAGGTGTCTAACACACCTATTTAGGCTAGATGGCAACATATTGTATGTCAGTATTGTATAATGTAATTAAATGTTTTAGGTGTCTAACACACCTATTTAGGCTAGATGACAACACACTGTATGTCAGTATTGTATAATGTTATGTATAATGTAATTAAATGTTTTAGGTGTCTAACACACCTATTTAGGCTAGATGACAACACATTGTATGTCAGTATTGTATAATGTTATGTATAATGTAATTAAATGTTTTAGGTGTCTAATACACCTATTTAGGCTAGATGGCAACACATTGTATGTCAGTATTGTATAATGTTATGTATAATGTAATTAAATGTTTTAGGTGTCTAACACACCTATTTAGGCTAGGTGGCAACATATTGTATGTCAGTATTGTATAATGTTATGTATAATGTAATTAAATGTTTTAGGTGTCTAACACACCTATTTAGGCTAGATGGCAACATATTGTATGTCAGTATTGTATAATGTTATGTATAATGTAATTAAATGTTTTAGGTGTCTAACACACCTATTTAGGCTAGATGGCAACATATTGTATGTCAGTATTGTATAATGTTATGTATAATGTAATTAAATGTTTTAGGTGTCTAACACACCTATTTAGGCTAGATGGCAACATATTGTATGTCAGTATTGTATATTGTTATGTATAATGTAATTAAATGTTTTAGGTGTCTAACACACCTATTTAGGCTAGATGACAACATATTGTATGTCAGTATTGTATAATGTTATGTATAATGTAATTAAATGTTTTAGGTGTCTAACACACCTATTTAGGCTAGATGGCAACATATTGTATGTCAGTATTGTATAATGTTATGTATAATGTAATTAAATGTTTTAGGTGTCTAACACACCTATTTAGGCTAGATGGCAACATATTGTATGTCAGTATTGTATATTGTTATGTATAATGTAATTAAATGTTTTAGGTGTCTAACACACCTATTTAGGCTAGATGGCAACATATTGTATGTCAGTATTGTATAATGTTATGTATAATGTAATTAAATGTTTTAGGTGTCTAACACACCTATTTAGGCTAGATGGCAACATATTGTATGTCAGTATTGTATATTGTTATGTATAATGTAATTAAATGTTTTAGGTGTCTAACACACCTATTTAGGCTAGATGGCAACATATTGTATGTCAGTATTGTATAATGTTATGTATAATGTAATTAAATGTTTTAGATGTCTAACACACCTATTTAGGCTAGATGACAACATATTGTATGTCAGTATTGTATATTGTTATGTATAATGTAATTAAATGTTTTAGGTGTCTTTAAAGGGACAGACTCTCGTTTTTGAAACACTCCAGCATATTTTATCACTATTAGAGCCGCTTATGATCACTTAATTCAAACATTACTTAATTTTTATTCTTTAAATTATCAATTTCTGTAGAATCGAAGTATTTCTGGTCATCCTGATGTTTGTAGTAACAAAAAGTGCATTCTTCATATATTTAAAAACGCACGTGCATCTGAGAAACAGCGGGTTATTGATTCGAGTTGTAGTCAGTTTTTAAGGATATTTCACGTTTTAACGTCATATATTCTTCTTTATCCAAAGGAGTTACAGGTTTGTAAATTAACTAAACTTTATGTCCATTTTCTTACGGGTTGAAACTAGGATCTGCGCCTTAACAAACAATTAAATCGATAATGGCGACAATTTGTATTCAGATTCAGATCAGGTCAAATCAGGCCAGGCCAGGTCATGTCAGGTCATAGGTTTTAACGTGCCCATTCAGAACAATCTATTGTAGCACACGTCTGTTATAGGCGCACGTGTCGTCTTTCGCCGGATCCTTCGTCGAGGACAGGAAAAACTCAGATCACAATTTTTTTTTTATTAAGTAGCAGATCAAAACTAAAAATTCATGTCAGGATTTAAAAAAGAAAACAACATTTTTTGGGAGGAGTGGGGGGGGGGGGGGGAATACATTTGAGCTACCATTGAGTATTAGCTGACCATAATGTATTGCATTTTCGATGCAGATTAAAAATATGATTATGCAGCCTAAGATTTCTTTTTTAAAGATTAGATAAGCTGACAACATATGTACCTATATTTTTTGAATGATGGAAGCAAAGCTATTCCTCAGACAATCGTCACATGACACTTTAATAAACAATTAAATCAATAATGCTATTACACAGTAATTGTTTTATACCAATATTTACAACAAACTTACCTTAATGTTCGTAATGTATTTTTGTGTTTTACCCACAGCTCTACACTTTTTTTTTTTTTCTTTTTTTTTTAACATAATTATGTTTTTTTTATATATGATATACTCGAAATGTCGGATTTTAAATTGTAGATTTCTATTTCCTAGCATTTTATATTAGCAATTGATGTTAAAATATACCCGAAATCTGAGATTTAAAATTGTAAATTTGTATTTTCTAGCATTTTACATTAGGAACTGATATTAAAATATACCCGAAATCTGAGATTTAAAATTGAAGATTTGTATTTACTAGCATTTCCTAGCAATTGATGTTACAATATACCCGAAATATGAGATTTAAAATTGTAGATTTCTATTTTCTAGCATTTTACATTACGAACTGACGTTAAAATATACCCAAAATCTCAGACTTAAAATTGTAGATTTGTATTTACAAATAGTTTACATTAGGAACTGATATCAAAATATACCAGAAATCTCAAATGTAAAATTATAGAGTTGTACCGACAAGTATTTGACATGAGACTGACGCTATATAACCGTATATAAAATGTGTTGAGTGCGTCGTTAAATAAAACATTTCCTTCCTTCCTTTACATGAGGAATTGATATTAAAATATACACGAGATCGAAACTTAAACACTGTAGATTTGGTTTACAAGCATTTTACAATAGCAACTGATGTCATAAGATAAATGAGAGAAAATGGATTTTTAATTCATGTATAAGATAAGGAAGACATTTTAATTAAAAAAAAACACCAAAAAACAAAAAAAAAAACAAACAAAAACAAACACCACACACCACCCTAAATATCTTTACTAGTTTTCTTGTCGCTTACTTACATAATACCCTTATTATTATTATTATTATTATTATTATTATTATTATTATTTCGGAGTTATATTTACTTAAGTTCTTACATACTTATTTAATTATTACTTTATTACTTTATTCTTATTTGAAACGTGTCCAGTTTTAAACCACGAAATGATTTAAAAACCTCAAAATATATGACGTCCATGGTTTATTTAATAATTAACTGTTTTCTTTCTGTTAATGTGTTTTGAAAGTCATTATATATTTATAAAACATTTAATATTGCATTCAATCTAGATAAGTGTCAGTTAAATATCTACCGATCATCAGTCAAAAATCAGATCTTAAAAATACATCATGCATAAGTTTCACAATATCCATCAACTTTAGCACATAAAACGTTGTTAAAGCAATATACTTTAAAAAATATATTTATTCTATACTATTTTCCCCGCTACTGATAAATATTGTGGGGAAGCTGAAGTTGGATCAATATTCAGCATAGCATATTAATTTTGTTGCAGTACGTAATTAACACTCTTTAAATCTACAATTAAAATACAAGTACATATCTATGAGAATATAACGAATGTAGAGTGGCTCAGGAATATACGATAATAATATAATCTCAGAGAAATAAAGCACAGTGGTAAGCCACGCAAAAATGTACTAAACACTGTAATTGTATTGGAAAAGAATCAACGGAAAGAAAGAAAGAAATGTTTTATTTAATGACGCACTCAACACATTTTATTTACGGTTATATGGCGTCAGACATATGGTTAAGGACCACACAGATTTTGAGAGGAAACCCGCTGTCGCCACTTCATGGGCTATTCTTTCCGATTACCAGCAAGGGATCTTTTATTTGCGCTTCCCACAGGCAGGATAGCACAAACCATGACCTTTGTTGCACCAGTTATGGATCACTAGTCGGTGCAAGTGGTTTATACCTACCCATTGAGCCTTGCGGAGCACTCACTCACGGTTTGGAGTCGGTATCTGGATTAAAACATCCTATGCCTCGACTGGGACCCGAACCCAGTACCTACCGGCCTGTTGACCGATGGCCTAACCACGACGCCACCGAGGCCGGTCAGAATTAACGGACGCACAATTCAGAAACTAAACAAAACAATTAGTATGATATGATAAAGAGGTATTCTGTAGAGCACATCCAACCCATATATAACAAGCACAGATTGGCTCAGGGGCAGCAACCAAGGCAACGCCCCGTTACAATATATGGTATAAAAAGTTTGTTTTGTTTAACGATACCACTATATCACATTGATTTATTAATCATTGGCTATTGGATGTCAAACATATGGTTATTTTGACAGTCATAGAGAGGAAACCCGCTACATTTTGCCATTGGTAGCAACATATCTTTTATTTGCACCATCCCAAAGACAGGATAACACATACCACGACCTTTGATATACCAGTCGTGGTGCACCGGCTAGAACGAGAAACAGCCATATAGTATAAAGTATAACCACACTGCACTCGTTTGCAGGCACTAAACATAGAACGTTTATAAAAATGTCTGCAGAAGTTCTCCCTATGGAAATATGATGAACCTAGGGTGGCTAAAGACTATTATTATGTTAATGTGACGCCCCGTTAAATGTGGAAACTCCGACTTCAGCTCAATATTCAGAATGTACCCACAATTCTGAAACTAAATATAAAATGACTATGATATGTCAAAGATGTGTTCAGATGTGCCTCTCCCACCGATACCTAACAGACACAGGGTGGCTAAAAGGCAACGTTCAATGTAACGCCCCATCCTTATATATGGTACTCAGTATGACTAAACTACACTCGTTTACAGGCACACAATTCTGGTACTAAACATAGAACATTTATGAAATTCTAAAGATCCATCATCTAGAGTATGTTTCATGGAAATGTGACGAAAATATGGGCATAAATGCCAGACCACATAGAATTAAAATAGCATCAGTGTTAATATAAAATGTGTTTAATCATACGAGCGTTCATTGCTGATGCTACAATAATTTGACCGTGCAGTATTAGGGCTAATTTCCATACACGCGATGTTTTGAGCCGCCAGCGTCATGCGATAGCCGGCACACAATATATACAAATAATTAATATTGTACCTTTTCCACTGGCGCGGGTAGCCACGCGGGTGTTAACCGCGAGGCAAAAAAACCCAAGAACCCCCCCCCCCCCCCCCCCCAAAAAAAAACCCAAAAAAAAAAAAAAAAAAAAAACCATATATATAAAAGTAAAAATCTACCCTTGTTCAATTTTTGTCAAACCGCTTTTCCTCTTCCGCTTGGGAATCCACGTGTGAATGCACGAATTAAATGATGGAGC
>NW_024536083.1:0-10564 GCF_016097555.1 Gigantopelta aegis
ATGTGCATGCGCTCACGTCAGTATGTGTTAAAACTACACAATAGATTTTAATTTTGGTCCAGAATAACATAAGCTAATTAAATATGATAAATGTTTATCATAACATTTAATATCAATTGTCAAAAAGTAGGTCCACTAGATAATTATGGCGTATCCAGTCCATTCCAATAAGTCGACGACTTCCAGATTTAAAAAATACATGCAGTGTGTTCAATATATTTTGAGCTTTATTCTTAGAAATACCCGGTCCAAAGCCACAGAAGCTGAGTCTGGCGCTGTCAAAATATAGAGATTGTTCTATGTCTTCTGCTGTCAGACGCGGTGTGTTTTGTCACATTCGATTAAGTTTCAGTGCATTTCTTATTTAACTGTTACATTATTCACCAGACCCTTAATTTGATGGTCGCCCAACGGACTACCTTTGTAAAATATTTTAGTCGCCCTTAGCTAATTTTCAACCCTGTTGTGAGTGTGTGTGTATGGGTGGGGGTGGGTGGGCTTGTGAGTGAGTGTGTGTGTGTGTGTGTGTGTGTGTGTCTGTGTCTCTCTCTGTGTGTGTGTGTGTGTCTCTGTGTGTGTGTGTGTCTCTGTGTATCTGTGTGTATGTATGTGTGTGTGTGTACGAGCACGTGTGCAGTACCCACCCCTTAGATCTGCACGTGTTGGGTGGCCTTTATAAATAGGCTGGACATCACATTGCTGTTTAAAGATTAAACACTTTTGAACTGTTTCAGAATTCAACCCATGTGCTGTGCTAACAGAAGTGATGACTGTTTCCAAATTTGTGTTGTCAATCCTGATTTTCTGCAGTTTGGTAAGCTACAGAACATAATAACTTTCTTCAATTAATAACTGAAATCTCAAATCTATTTCTTAAATTTTGGATTTATTAATTTAAATGCTTGGGAATGTTTTGAAACTATATTATAGTAAAAATATAATATTTGTGAATACTGGTACTTACAGTTCTATCTATATAAATGTATATCACATAATTATATTACCTAAAGAAATACCTACTAGACATTTTTATTTATTAAAAAAATATATATATTAAAGGCATATTGTCACAGACCACTGACCAATTAAATGGCCTAACAAAGTATTGCCTGAAAAACATATATTTGATTTGTCCCTAAACGTAGTTTATTCAACTATCTTCTTAGCCACCTTACTCCACTTACTAAGAACATTTTGAAAAAGTAATTGAATTATGGCAATGGTCCATAATTCGAAAATTAATATTGCCAATATGGTTGATATGGATTTCACTCCATCATGGTTCAATTAAGGTGATGCGATAGTTGTAGATTTGGTTCCTAAACATTATGTAATTTTCATTTATTATCCATTTTTAGAGAAATAAGGTCCTTAAATCTGTGACAGTATGCCTTTAATATAAAAACAAAAACAACCACACACATTTAACACAGAGACAAAGACATAGATGATGATGAGATGAGTGGCAAAGCCACAGTATCTCCAGTTCAGTATGGGACTACTTGACAGGGCTGTGCTCTACGCTTGCTGTCAGTTGAGCTATCTCAATATCACCCGAGTCCGGAGTACATGGAACCTGTGGTGTATACTGGGTAATCATCACCCATATGGGATCATACATTCGGGAGACACACCCATAATTGCACCCATTGCCTTACACCGTCCCATTGAGCCTAGCAGTGCACTCACTCTGGGTTGGAGTCATTTACTGGCACAAAAAATCCACCAATGCCTTAGGTACCTACCAGCCTCAAGTCCGATGGCATATAACCACTACACCACCGAGTCCATTTTGAAGATTTTGAGGAAAATACAATTTTTTTTTTTTTAAATACAGCAAAAAAAAAGAAGCAGATATAGCCTCTATTAGAAACATACTTATCTGCCCTTTATTTTCATCGTGCTAAGCAGTCCCAATTAGCCACTAAATTATTTCCGGCGCATTACGCTCCAGTCGCTTGCAACAAAGGCCCTTTGTTACTATTGAATTGTGGAGTAGTTGTCAACTTGTTCTTTTATTTTTTGACGTTAATAAAGTTTTCTATTACTATTATTGTTCGTCTTCTTTTACACCCACTTTTCAGATATTTTGCTTTATAATAGTGTAAAAGTGTGTAAATATAAAAGTGTGGCCCCCTTCCCACACTTTTTGGCTGTGTGTGTGTGTACGAGTACATCCCCCTGCCTTGCCACCTTCATACGCCACTGGTATAATATATGTACATAGATAAAACTTTTTTTTTTCTTCAAATCTGTGTGTTAGTTTGGGTTATGTTTTTGGTTGTGCGTGTGTACTGGTGTGTGGGCTTGTTTTGTAGGCTATTGTTTATTTGTGGGCAGATTTGTTGTTGTTACTGGGGTTTTTTGGGTTTTTTGTTTTTGTTTGGGGTTTTTTTTTTGGGGGGGGGGGGGGGGGGGGGGGAGATAAAATTGTTATCGGGGGGGGGGGGGTATTTTTAAAATATTAAGTTTTTTGTTTTGCCTGCCACTTACGCTTATAATCATGTATAGAACAATGTCTTCATTTTAACATTTAACCTTAAATAATCGTCATGCAAGACTAACATAAATATGTTCACACAGATATTTTGATGTAAACAAAACAAGTACTGTTACTATAGGTAGATGTTTTTAGGTTAAACTATATATTTAGCTGTTATTACAGCAAAATTTACACTTTGTAATGCAATGTATATAGGCCTAATCAATTTACAGCAAACGAAATATTTGTTCAAACAGGCGCATGTGCAGGAAATTGTGTAACTGGCTAGTGGTGTTTTTAGGGGAGGGGTCGGGTCATGCGTCCCCAGAAATACACTGAAAAAAACAAAACAAACATAATATAGCACATGGTGAAAGGGACTGTTCTGATCGGAATATTACATATAGTCCATCCCATCCTATAAAAATGTTGTTTTTGTAAATAATTTAAGTTTGGTTTGACGTAAAAATCAAAATAAACGTTTTTTTTGAAATAACAAAAATATACTATTTTTGTGTGTAATTTAGAAAACAAGCGGCTCAGAAATAAATAACTTGTAAATTCCATAGTGTGAAAAAATGCGTTCCCCGTGGGACGCACTATAAACATGTTTCTATTTATTACAAGGGTGTTACTGTCACACACAATTCATTAAAACTGCAGGTGTGTTTGTATGTTTAAATGAAATTATGATAATTAATGTGAGGCGAGATTGCAGCTTTGAAGCAAAAAAAAAAAAAATTCCATGCAAGAAAACCAAAACAATCGGGGTGTGTAACAGCTCGCTAGATTCATCTCCTATATTTAACACATGTTCAGTTATAACAAAACGCAATTTCATCAACTTAATTTTTACCTGTATCATTTTTAAAGCATAGGTGGGGACATTTATGATACCAGGGATTGGCATGCATAAATCTCAGCTGAAGATTTACAAACAACTGTGACCATCGTTTTTCCAGCTGTGGTTTTGTTCCCGTTGTTGGAAGCTCCCTTTTTCGTAAATATTCCTGCAACCTAACCTTTGTAATCTTTTTTGGAGGCACATTTTCATCACTGATCCAGGAATTTATATCATGATCGTCCATGTTTGTTCAAACCGGAACGCGCCAGAAGTAGAGAGTGGTTAGGGGACATAACTGCCTATTTTTTTTTTCGAATTTCAAATAGAGGCTATACATGTACAAGAAAGAGTCTTTTCAAATTCTGTACTCTAGGGCTTTAGATTTCACCAAAGTCATGGCGATAACCGTTGTGCCCAAAATACATATGCTCAAAATAATCATGCCCAAATTAAGGAAGGAAATGATTTATTTAACGACGCACTCAACACATTTAATTTACGGTTATATATGGTGTCAGACATATGGTTAAGGACCACACAGATATTGAGAGGAAACCTGCTGTCGCCACTTCATGAGCTACCCTTTTCGATTAGCAGCAAGGTATCTTTTATATGCACCATCCCACAGACACCATACCAGTCATGATGCAGATGAGAAATAGCCCAGTGGGCCAACCGACAGGGATCGATCCCACACCGACCGAGCATAGAGCGGGTGCTGTACCACTGGGCTACGTCCCGCCCTTCATGCCCAAATTAAATACAAACATGCTGACCTGATAATATTTCACCTCAAAACCACTGAAATGTTAAGTTTAATTACATTAAAAGAACTTGAAATGCATTTCTGAATATTTACAAATCTCGCAGCTGTTAAAGACAGTCATGGATTTAGTGGGCCTTACTTCTCTAAATATGGAAATTACATTCATTTGGAATACCAGACCTCATTATTGTATGATCCAAAACATTTTAATTGAACCACGATCGAAGGAATTCCATGATACACTTCATTTTTAAAATTTGGAACTCTTCTTGTGAAAAGTCATAAAGGTACGGCAAAACAGACTCATAGTGATGAGGCTATATATACGACAGTCGTATAATGTAGTCTTGAATTTTATATATACGACTGCCATGTATATAGACTTGGCAAATGAGGGCTGGCTATATATACATGGCAAATAATTAAAAATATATGATTTCATGACAAAATAACAGCGAATACGCTGAAATAAAATAATAAACCGTCGGAACATGAACTCGTACATTTATTATTATTATTATTATTAAAAAAAAAAAAAAAAAGTGTCTTTTTTTTTTTCTTTTTTTTTTTTTTATGGAGCTACCGTACACAGTACCTCTTCAGGCGCATCTGCATGGAATTTAGCAGGGGTGGGAGTCTAGACTGTTACAACTCTATAGTGCTTGTTCCAAAATGGGTAACATGTTTTTTTAGCATCGCCAATGTAGCCTAGGACCAGCCAGCTATTTTTCGCTAAGCAATTACAATTATTTTGACTGATTCGCAAAGTGGTCATTCGGTTTAATGTATAGCATAAAAAAAAAGGTGCACTGTCACATGTTTTGCCATCCAAAGGTTGGCATAATTATACTAGTAACTTAACCCAGTTGAATCCAGTTCTATGTGCAGGGGCAAGTTCAGCCTGCCGTTTGTGTGTGTGTGCATGCACATTAATGTTGCAGAGGACAGTCAAGTGTTCTCGTTACATGAGCTTGGTAAATCGTTTTGACACTGTGGTTATTCAGGGGATGTCCATCACATGATTCAAAAATAATATGTCACACTCCTGCATGCTGTCCAAATAGCCGTTATTTTTCTCTGAATTATGGACCATCGACATAATTCAATTATTTTTATAAAATATCAATAATAAGTGGGATATAGTGGTTATGTAGATGGTTCAATAAAGTACTTTTAGGGACAAATCAAATGTATATATTTTCAGATAATACTTTGTAGGGTCATTAATTAGGTCAACCATCCGTGACTGAGTGCCTTTAATGACAGTACTGAACAATAAATGACATTCCTGTTCTCAGAAAAGACAAAAGTCCCTGGTGTGCCCAAAGTAGTGAGATCTAAAGTACTGTAATCACATAAAAGCAGATCTGAATGGTTGAATTAATGGTCGGCCCCCTCCTGCCCTGGGAACTGGTCACTGGCGAGGTCAGAGGCTAAGTCTGGGGTGGGCGTGCCTGAGCCTCTGTGAATATGGCCACGTAAATAGAATTCCCAGTTCCCAATGGTCGGCTGGTTGTGGTAGAATCAATGCTAATTCCTGGTCACGCTAAACCTGTATTTTGCACGTACTGTTTTTACTTTATTTTTACTTTGTTTTTACTTTGTTTCAGATCTCAAAATGCCCCAATATATTTGGACAACTTATACAGAAGCGGTTTCTCCGTGGAATTGATCATGGTATTGTATTATTCTAATCATCATAGGGGTGTAATGATACAATATGGTGACAATAGGATAGGTATCACGATATCCACCTCATGCTACAATAAGTATCGCGATATAAAGTCTATATTACAATAATGATGTATTGTTCATCCAGGTGACGGGCGTAGCATGATCTGGACCTGGGGGGGGGTTCGAATATGAACCAAGTAGACCTTTTTCTATTTTGTTTTTGCACCACCAGAAACTCCATATGTATAAACCTATATGTTTTAGTTCTGAAAGTGGACCATTTGCTTCAGCGGGGGGGTTCATCCGAACCCCCCGAACCCGCCTAGCCTACGCCCCTGGGTAATAAAACAAAACATTGAAATAAAATTTATACTCATTATGTTTGTGAATATTTTGATGACGAACCAATTGTTTCAAATAATGAATGTTTAAAATCCCATCTTCATTTTTTTTTTTTTTAACTAAAAAACAAAACAAAACAAGAAACAAAAATAAAACCCGGAAAAAAATCCTTCCATACACCCTTCTAATACTAATAGATGGGAAGCCTAAAAAAGCAGATATATGTTTTTAATTTAGTTTTCGACGATGGGGTGTCATTAAACATTCATTCATTCAACGATCTGCATACTTCTGGAACACAGGTACCCAGAAGCAACCTCTGTGGTAGAGCTATGGTTATATATACTATTTAGTATGTATACAATGGTATTAACACCCCCACCCCAAAACACCACCCAAATCCCCCACCCCCTCCCCTGGGTTGCTGATCTAAAGCATGACGTATCTCAACAGAAGCCAATCAATGATTGCTTAATATAACATTAAATAAAACTATGCTTAGATTGGTTTACTATTGGGTTCCAATAGCAGATAAGTGACAAAAAGAACTGTGGGCCATAAGACAAATATGCATTAAGCTTAGGGTATTATTTATTACACATAATTAATATCATATGTAGCCAATGTAGAAAATTTACAAAACTATAGAAATATTCAGTCTTGGTTTTGTATTTGAACAAAAATGTGTAAATGCAATGTTTTAGTTAAATTACCTTAAATGAGAAAAGTTCATTTGAATTTTTTCGTGTGTCGATATAAATGTGCATGTTTCGAGACTCATATCATGGTCAGAAATATAGTGACATGTCAAGTTATCAATTAATTTCCATATACCTAACTTTTTGACATCCAATAGCTCATGTATTTTTGTGCTGGGGTGTCATTAAACATTCATTCGATACATCATTCAATCATGAGCAATTAATAATAATACATAAATTAATATGGTATTTTCATATTTTGATAAATATGGTTTGGGTGTGTCTGTACCATGCCAGGGCCAAACCTGGGAAGAGGGGTGGTGGGGTTAGAAACATATGAAAAGGTGTTGGGGTGGGGGTTTTTCAGTTTTAAGTGCCTTGTTAGAGAGCTGGGGATGATCCTGTGTTACTGTGCCCTCATTCGTTTTTTTTTTCCTTTCTTTCTTTCTTTCTTTCTTTTACTGCCTTGATAGTTATTTTATACTAAGTACATCACTGCATATTTGCCATATTAAGGATATTAAGTTTAACACTTTCTTTTACAGCTGAAATAGTTATGTTCCTTATTTGCACTGCGTCATTGGAGGTCACAAAAACATGCCGCGGTATGGCTGAACTCATGCTTTATGCTGCTGTAGTCTTCAGTGTTGTGGTCATCTTGTGGAATTTTGTTTCAGCGAAATGGACGCAGGTGAGACATTTAAATACAAACAAAACAGGGCAGGACGTAGCCCAGTGGTAAATGACTCGCTCGATGCGCAGTAGGTCTAGGATCGATCCCCATAGGTGGGCCTATTTCTCATCCCAGTCCGGTGCACCATGACTGGTATACCAAATGCTATGGTATATAAAAAAGAACCCTTGCTACTAATGGAAAAATGTAGTGGATTTCTTCTCTAAGACTAAAAAATTACCATATGTTTGACATCCAATAGCTGATGATTAATAAATCAATGTGCTCTAGTGGTGTTGTTAAAAAAACTTTAACTTTACAAATCAAACTAAAATTCCATCTCACTACACCTCTTTGTCTCTCCCTGTCTCTCCGTGGTCGTTCTCTCTCTCAGGGCCATATAAAGGATTTTGTAAGGGGGGAGAAGCAGAAAATTATAAAAAGGTCTAGTTTCAATTTGCTGAAGGAAAAAGAGCCGAGATCACAAAGGAAGCAATATCTGTAGGGTGGGTGGTGGTCATAAAGCATGCACGATTCTTAGAAAATTGTAAAACAAAACTACTTTATTAGAGACACACTTTCAGTGTTGTATATTGTGGATGATGAATTTTAAAAAAAAGACTCTTTCAGTATCTGTCTCTCTCACCCCTCACTCCCGCTGCCTCTGTGTGTGTGTCTCATATGCACCCACTCTCAAATTGTCACTCTTTCTCTCTTTCCATACCTTTCACCCTGCCCTCCCCTCCCCCTTTCCTCAGTCTCTCTAACGACTTAACATTAACCATTAATCTGTCGTTAATCTGTTCTGGATAGATGGCTCAGATAAGAGAGTAATTGCATCTGTATTTAAATCAGTGGAAGGTTGTTATATGTTATATGATTATGTTTAACAACCTGCATAAATACTTTTATCATATAATATCTAGTATTTCCAGTGCAATCAAAGTATGGGACATTTTTCAGATCACATACTTTGAGAATTTGATAAGTTTGCAAATTAGATGTTAATTAATCAAGGTCACAGCACTAGGTTTATTGACATTTAAGCAAATATACTAGGTTGACACTCCATAATTGACGTATGTAGTCATAGTCATCAAATAAAAACATTTTAAGAGCAATTTTACACTGAAAGCTGTCCAGCATTCAGAAAACAAAAAACGTTAAGCACTTGTTTATTTTAATGTAAGGACATCCAAAATGACATCATTTGAGTTTGACGTAATTTCCATTCAAAAAGACACCGCACCACATATTCTTACGTCGTTTGAATGTCTAATAATGGCAGACTGGAATTAAAGTTGCATGTACAGTTTACAAAAACATGTATTAAGCTTGAGATTACAGGATAAAGAGATGGCAGACTGGAATTAAAGTTGCATGTACAGTTTACAAAAACATGTATTAAGCTTGAGATTACATGATAAAGAGATTATTACGCTCGTGTATTTCGGTATCATCAGTATCATATATTAGGAATAAAAATAATGTATTATGCTCGCCAGAGGCTCACATAATACAATTTTCATTCCTAATATATGATACTGACGATCCTGAAAAACACTGGTAATAACCTCTATTTTTCATGATTATGAGGTTTGTGAAGACTTTACAAACAAAACTGAAATTCCATCTCGCTACAGTGACACCTCTTTGTCTCTCCCTGTCTCTTTGTGGTCTCACTCTGTCTCTTTTCATCTCATTCTGTCATTGTTCTCTCTCTCTCTCAGGGCCATATAAAGGATTTTGTAAGGGGGGAAGGCATTTTTTTTTTTAAAGATTTTAAAATTCATAACACTTTATAATTAAAAAATGTAGTCCCAAAACATATTAAAACATATGTTCCTACATTAAATGTTTGACCAACTGTTATATTTCCAACATGTGCAGAGCTTGAAAGTTATCACTGTAGGTTACTGCGGTTTACTTTGACATGTTATGTCATGATGTACTGTTGTTTTAATGTTGCAGATTACTTCTGGAATTACGCTGAATTTCATTGACTTTTCACTGGTAGGAGGACCAAATCGAATTCCTCAAAATGATCACCACCCTCTGGATGACAATCATACTGAAGGTGAAAACATAAATCAAGGTAAAACAAAATGAATTGGTGTTTAACATTATTTGAACTATTTGCCGTATTTGGCATCTAACATTTCCTTCCTATTGAGGAATCTAGCTCAGTCATTAGAGTTGTTTGAGGGGTTTTCCTGTCCGAACCAGTGCCCTGTAATTGATACATTAAGAGCCATGGTAAATGTTGTCCTGTCTATGGGACGGTGCATATAAAAGATCCTTTGATGCTAATGGCGGGGGGAGGGGGGGGGGGGGGATTTAGCTCAGTTGGTTGAATTCTCACCGGAGGTGCTTGCGTCGCAGGATTGAACCACCTCGGTGGATCCAACCAGTGCACCACAACTGGTCAAAGGCTGTGTGTGGTATGTGCTTTCCTGTCTATTTTTTCAAATAACCCTCACAAAAGTTGAATATTATTAACCCTTCCACTTCCTAAAGTATTTGCTTGATGCGCAGTCAGTTTGGGAATGATCCCCGACGGTGGGCCCATTGAGCTATTTCTCGTTTCAACCAGTGCACAACGACTGGTATATCAAAGGCTGTGGTATGTGCTATCCTGTCTGGGGTGGTGCATATAAAAGATCCTGTGCTACTAATGGAAAAATGTAGCGGGTTTCTGCTCAAAGACTATATGTCAAAATTACCAAATGTTTGACATCCAATAGCCAGGGACGGGATGTAGACCAGTGGTAAAGTGCTCGATGCACAGTCAGTCTGGGATCGATCCCCGTCAATGGACCCATTGGTCTATTTCTCATTCCAGCCAGTGCACCACGACTGGCATATCAAAGGCTGTGGTGTGTACTACCCTGTCTGTGGGATGGTGCATATAAAAGATCCCTTGCTGCTAATTGAAAAGAGTAGCCCATGAAGTGGCGATAGCGGGCTTCCTCTCTCAATATCTGTGTGGTCCTTAATCATATGTCTGATGCCATACAACCGTAAATAAAATGTGTTGAGTGTGTCGTTAAATAAAACATTTCCTTTTTTCCATCCAATAGCC
>NW_024536084.1:0-10631 GCF_016097555.1 Gigantopelta aegis
TGGGCCTACATAGCTCCACACAACCAATCATTATTTTTAAGGAGTCATTTTACTAAATCTATACATCATTAGTAAACCTTGGACCCTAATTGTCTATCAATGTTTAATTTCATTGCTGATACTGTGATCAATTCAAACAAAATTTGTAGAGGCATAACAAAATTATTTCAATGGGCTATTATAAAGACAACTAAGGGAACACCTTAGATAACGACTAACCTCTTATAGTTAAAGTAACTGGGACTGTAGCTTCATAGGTCCAGCTGGTGTATCTAGATACATTCCAAGGACTCACTCTCCCACTATCACTGACAATACATAGATAGTAGAGTCTACACTAATATCTTAGTGAACAGCAGCTAAAGCCAGGAATGTATTCATAGGAATGTCAGGAATGTATATAACTCACATTGCTACTTATAACTCTCTCTCCCACTCGATAATGTTCCCGAGGACCAAAAATACAGTCGCTGGGACTGACTTGGTCCTGGGAGGACATTCACTGTCCAACTATTATAATCGATCATCGTCTATTATATCGACTTTATCTTAATGTAACTTGAACAAATCATGCAGCAGTTGGTGGAAGTCCATATTTACAACGTTCTATAAGCTTTTAAGGTAACTACTGACATATTTTGTGTTTAATTCTTGGGCTATATACTGACATCTATTGTAGTATATATTATATATTTAATATACTTATCAGTGGAAATCATTCACAAATAGCAGTCATCATGTTCTATCATGTTTCTCTGTGTTGTAATATTTGGCAATGATAGGACATCCATTCAAGATGTTTCATTTACTTACTGTAGTTTTGTGTTAGTTGATCATAATTCAGTGTAATCCCTTCTTCCCACCTTACCCGGTGTTATAATGCTTCCCCCATGCTTCTTTTATCATGTATCTCTGATTGTTAGTTTTAATTGAAGTCAATCCCGTCCCCCCCCCCCCCCCCCCCCAATTATTTCATTTAGTAGATTACTTTAATTTCTTTAATCTGTGCCAGTGTCACTTTGTCTGCTGTTCCATTAATGCCCTTATCTGCTCTATCTTTTGGTATTAAAGTGTCAAAGGGAAATTAAATATCATTAATTACTTATTGATTTATTCAGGTTTACCATCTGAAGTTTTCTTTGTCATATACAATCTAGTGTAATTTTAAATTTTTCAATTTCTTTTTTTCCCTTGTATTTGAGCTTTGCTAGTGTAACCTTGAATCTGAGGGATCATGTCTTTCATCTTTTATAGGAGCTGAAGAATGGTTTGTGTAGAGCTATAGTTTTATTACTGAATTCAAGAATTTCCAATAGACGATGACAGTGTGTCTGAATTCCCTCACAGTCTTCCTCAATTTCAATCCAGTTTTTAAATTCGTTAGCCATGTCAGCAAAGTTCTCACTTCTCTCAAACACTATTCTGATATAACATAGGCGCAATGCGTCCTCAGTAAATTTAGTCATACATCCTTGTAGAGCTGAAACTGAGGTTGGCATATTGAAAATTAAGGCATTGATAACAGCCTTCTATAGCTTTCGAGCAAGTCATCCATTGTGGTCAAAAGAAAGGTGGAGCTTCTTCAACTTAAAATGACCCACCCTATTATCAATTTATAGAACAAAAAAAACAAACAACAAAAAAAACCCAAACAAGACATTGTTAAAACTGCTTAAAGTATTTTAGCAAGTTTATTCAACTCCATAGAAACGTATAAAGATATTTATTTTATATATTATTAAGAAAAAATTAAAAAAGCATCAGGAAATTGGTATAAAATTAATAATCTTAGAAAAAAATCAGATACATCAACACTGTCTTGAAAATTTTAACTTTTACCAGTTAATACAGAGCAGTTGGTTTTGTCATTCTGGTGAATATCTACACAACATACAATTAATGAAGAAGTTCTAATTCATTCATTTATGAAGGATTTATCTTCAAATACATATAATCTTGTTCTTAGCAGGTATATTCTCTTTATCTATAATTGTTTATATGAAACAGGATATCTCTATTTACATGAAGCAATACACTGTATAAAATATTTACTTCAAATGCGGAAATCAACCTCTAATAATTAATATATCTATGGAGTGATAATTAGCTTATAACTATCTGGAGAGTTTTACTATCCAAATTAAAGACAAGTAAAGATAAATAAGTTGGCTTCCCCTACCAAGATTGTAGAGGATCAATGCAAATATAGTATAAATAGCACACAACATTACCAGGTAAAAATGTCAATGTTCCTAAATGTCTTGACAATAATGCCAAGCTAAAAATCATCCAGATAGAAATGACAGGTATTTACTAGTAAAGATAGTGTTATATCTAACTGTCATTACATCAGAATGTAGCAAAAAGAGAGAAACAGTCAGACAATAAGTAATATTACTTTCAATATTATGATTACTAGTGATAGTAGCTTTGCTAACAAGAAAAACTCTTATTTAATTTATATGAAGACACAATACAAAGCATCCAAGAAAATAATGAGCATTACTGACTGAGTTCACAAATTGAGCCATTTCGACACAATATATTCATTGTAAATATAGTCAAGTAAAAGACCATAATATATATAAATTGCTAAATAAGTTTAATTTTTAATTGTTTATGACTTTCAATATGTGATGTGCTCATATATGCTACAGAAAGGGATTATAATTTTTTATCTTTCTGTATATTTGAAAAACACACCAATCTAATAACAAAGCACTTTTAATGGCATTTAAATGTCATGCATAAATGGCACAGCATTAAATAGTCTTATGTATAAAATGTATTATCATAATGACATTACCCATATTACCTAATTTACAATAAGTAATACCCTAATAATGTACCTAGTGTTAGCCAATTCTAATTGAATTACTTATCTTATTATTTACTTTAATTAGTTAATTTATCAGTATGTACCTTTAAATATTATTGATTGGAGATCAGCTCAATATCCATATGTTATAGGGGTGTGTTTTTTAAACGCAAATTAATATTATTTCAAAAATTTTGAATTCAACAAATTAACTTAATACACACAAACTAATTACATGGTTTCATATTATAGTATTCTACAATAATAATCTATAATAGTAACTAGTTAAAATACTACACACTAGTTATCACTAAAACTATATTAAGTTATTTTTAGAATATAATGAACTAAAACGATGTCGCCGTATCAACTTCTTTGTCCTTTTTCTTAGATAATCTATTAAGATACAAACAATACACATATTAAATATGTTATAAATTATATAATAATATACTATAATAAGGAATGATATTGGATGATATTTTTACTCATTAAATTCGTATTAAATAATTGTCAATGACAACATTTTCTTCAATGACTGTCATAAATGTCAATGGAATTATAATTACAAGATTGCCTTTGAAAAAAACAATGTTCAATTGGAATGTTCTAGTTAGATAGTAACTCTTCAACCTTAGTTTTAACTATAACAGTCATACAATGACCCATATGCAAAATTAGATAAAATAGTTATTATTATATTACGTCTACAATATATATACTTATATCTCCCATATATTAAGTTTTAACTATCTCTTAAAGAAAAAAATACGAAAACCACGAACCCCATAAATCATGTGGCAGAAAATAAGACTTTGCTACAAAACTAAATCAAAGAGTATTGGTTACGCATAGTAACATCCACTAATCTCTTACACTTACTAAATCCAATAGAACATATATATAGCTTCTCTAGCTTCAGAGATATTTTCTATCACAATTGACTTCTTTGGTAAGTGCTATAATATGAAATGAAAATGAACATGTATGTACATGTAATGAGATATATAACTCTATAACTAACGCATTACTATAATTATAAATGTGTTATTATCATGTTACTAATAGTTAATTGTATGTATTTACAACTAAATATTTCATTTTATCTTGTTCTAACATTGAATGCAAACATAGCTCCAACAATAACAAGATAATTGACATTTATTTTCATGGCCTACATTATGTAAAGTACAGGCCCTCATTAAATTTTCAGAACAATAACATTGTTACCCATAAACTTGTACATGAAGTATATAAATTAATAGCAAAGAATATGTGCCTTAAAACTTGGTAAAAAATTTGACTCTCTTTTCATTACAAATTCAGGTTAAGAGATGTCCTCTGGTAATTGGTAAATAGCCCTACTTATTTCTCAAGTATAGCAACATGAGTTATATCGATGACCAGGACAGCATACTTGATTTTACTAATACATACAGAATTTAATACCTATACAGTATACAAGATAATAGTACAACCGAACAGACATTACATAGATAAAGTGAGTAGGTACCAAAAATCATCTAACAATTAACATCATTAAGCATAACAATATCACTATGACAAAACTTGTATTGTCTATTTCATTAATTTCCCATTAACAGTCTCAGAGAAAGCCTTGGTAGTGAACCATGACACATACTTTGTTCAAAACATACAAAATGTTTTTTTAAATAACAAATGTCGGGTACTTTACCATTTCTTTGTTATTATTATTGTACCCACATATACCTGGACATGGAGGGATTACCTTGTTATGGATTATGTCTTGTCTTCTATGTGATATATAGTAGAAAAATACAGAAGTGGTTGATACATATTGAGAAGCATAGTGTAAACGTTTTGAACCAGTATCAGGAGATAGTTGATTATTTCTTTTCAAAATCCTTGACAAAGTTGAGTGGACTGACTTTTACTAGATTAGGAATTGCCAACTTTGCATCTACTTTAATTTGCTTATACCACAATGCTCTTTCACACTGTACTTTTTGTTCTCATAGCCTAAGGAAGTAAATCATCTAATAAAAATGAGCATTAACATTTTCCCTATTTTATTAAGCCTCTTCCAAGCTCTTTTTCTAAGACCTCTAACTCCTTCATAACTTTTGTCAGTCAATAATCCTTTAATTTAATTCAGGTAATCAATAAATAATCACTAATAAGCTTATGGGTATCTTCTTCGTATTATTATTCAAGTTCGCTAATAAAGTCATCCTAAAGCTGATGCATGAACCACGTGGAACCGCTTAATCATGTATATAAAATTCGGCTTCATGAAACCACCTATCTTTACTTGGGGTAGAATATAAAGCGCTATTTGTGCTAATCACGCATCCGCGGTGAAAAACATAATAGAGTTTTGTCAACTTATATGTGACCTGATTTGCAAAAAAGGACCCACTTCTGTCAAAACATTTGACATTTGTGACCTGACTTTTGAAACAACTACTGTAAAAAAATCTCAAAAATCTCAGTTTTTGATACATACAGTGGTACATATGCATAATATTCTACATGTATGCAAAATGTTTATTGTTATTGTTTTAACAGTGTTTTTTTCACAAATCAGGTCCACAAATGTTGTGACAGAAGTGGTCCCTTTTTGCAAATCAGGTCACATATAAAAAAAAAAAACTTTACAAAATACGCTTAATAGGTCTGAGCGTGAAAACAAGTCGTGAAAGTCATTCAGTACTCAAGTAAACTTTCCTTTACAAAATACGATTATCGCTACTAAGAAGTACTATGGCTCTGTGCTGTGATCTTTGTTATTGGTGTCCTATCTACTGTCAACTCTGTCTTATACTCATTTGCTGAACATCAGATGCTTTGAACACAATCTCTTTGTAATCCAAGCACTTCTCTTCAAAGAAGAGACTCAGCTACTCCTTTCCTCTGATATAGAACACATACTGTCTTCAAGTCATTTTTGTCTGGTTAGTAACACATCAAATATAACCTTGACTAGTACACAGAAACTCCTGCAATTGTCACTTTTATTTCAGTCAACTATCCTTGAAATAAATTTGGATAATCAAATGTAATTACATTTAAGCTTTATGGGTGTATACTCCTCAAGTTTCATTCTAAAGCTGATACATGAGCCACGAGAAACTAAGGTGCATATGTAAAATTCTGCGATTGCGACGCATAGCTTTAGTAGGAGAGAGCTATCTGTACTAAAATTATGGAGTTGTAACGAGATTTGTTTAGTTAGGAAAAAAATTAAAAACGCGTATAGGCCTTATAAGTGAAACATGACGACAGTCACTCAGCGTCAAGTAAACTTTGTTTACAACTAGATTAAAAAAATTACAAACGCGCTGTTCATAGGCCTTATCCTGTGAACCATGTCTTACCCTAATGACTGACCAGTCATGCTTTCAGCAACTTGCAAGTAAACTTTCGTTTAGCAATACTCCGATTCTCCCTGAAAGAAGGACATGTTTCTTTGCTGTGGTCGGTTTTGATGTGTCACTGTCTACCATCAACTAGGACTACTCCTCATTGTGCCTGACACACCTAGATAATGGCTTTGACCAACTTTTTTTGTGATCCAATAATTCCTTCTCAGAAGTCTTCAAGCACTCCTTTTTTATGATATAGAAACATCTGTCTCAAGTCATTTTTTTCTTTAGGTAACACAATTTCAATCGAACCTTAACTAGTACATAAGAAAACTCTTGCACTTGCACACACAAAATAATGATATTGTAGCTGTTGTCTTTGGTTTTTCTATAATGTAGCGGGTTAAATCATTGAAAATATATATATATATCACAATTTGAGGATCACAAATGTGGCGGCCTATGCCATCTGCTAACAAGTTAAGTGTTTATATCCTAATGATAATAACTTTTACTTTAATGAGGGTCAATTAGTTACGTTGCTTATCATCACTCATCTCACATCACTTTTACTTGATAAATGTTGATATCAACACTTACTATGGTTTTGCACGGGCAATTCTTTTAATTAATCCCCAAAAACAATGCCAGGCCTAACTGAAATTGAAATTATTCTTCTAACAATAGAAGTGTATGGGTCTGGTCTTATATATACTTTAGTAATGTACCAACAGAACTGGAGTATTAAGAGCACATGTACTACTGAACGGGCAAAGGTTAAAATGGAATATAAACCTTGTGCCATATAGTGATGTGTTAAATGCAGCTAAAATCCATACTAAAGAGCCAAAAGCGCAATCAGTGCATTTTGCAGCTGGTATGACAGTTATATTTAGTCAAGGAGGACTACAGTGCTAGTGGCATTTTGTCCCATAATATTGGGAATGGGCTGTGGGCGGTCTATTCAATGGTTTGGCTTTTTTTTTTAGTGATGCACCAGTTGGAAAGCTGACATAATAATTTCTAACTCTAAGTTCTACCACAATGTGCTTGGCACTTAATACAAAGCTCTGTTGAATAGGTTGTATGGTCACAACAAACAAATACTTCAACATTTATCAATGATGACACAGAGTGGACTATAAATAACTGTATCCGATAGTGTTGTATATGATAGGCATTTTCAAAGAAGTCATGATAATGACTTCAGTTCATGTGCTACTTCAAATGTATTCAATCACTCTGTATTTCATGTCATTACATCTTTCTGATGTAATGAGCAAACTACAAGTTCACTTCAATAATTTCAATTTTTCACAAATGCTGGTGGAGATGCGTAATCCATATATTCTTTTAGAAACAGCTAATGGCCATAAGAACCTTAACATTTCTTTTTGCAATCATAAAACAATTAATGACATTATATTGAATAAAGCATTGGAATGCTGGCAAATTTGTTTTTGTCAACACAAGCATCTGTTTGGATCAATGGGACAATAATGTTTTTCAAAATATGACAGGTTCGGCAATACAAGTTTATAATAGTGACATTCATTTGAATAGTATAATAGTATTCCGTAACAACAAAGCTAGTCATGGACCTGCTATTCAACTTGATTCATTATCACATCTTCTCATTCATAATTCAACTAATGTCACTTTCACTAACAACAGTGCATCCTTTTATGGTGGGTGCCATTTACTCATACACAGCTAGAAATCCTTCCTATCACAAACCCATTGTGTGCTATCCAAGGTTGTGAGTCAGACTATTTCTCAATTTAATGGTGTATTGATTTTTGTAACAACACTGCCGAAATGGCAGGTAATTCTATCTATGTCTCTCCACTCGTATATTGTAAACAGTTGCACTTAAAAGCAAGTTAATTTGAGTCAATTATATAATAAAATATTCATTTCAATGGAAACAAACAAGTTGGAGAGATACCTTCAGTAGCAGTAAGGATCACAACATTGCAGTATCAATGGCACTAGTGATGTATTCATCATCGCTAGTACTAGGGATGATGAATACAATCAAAGTTTATCCTGGTCAAAAACAATTACAGATTGGTTTACAGCGTATGCGATTTGAATAAGAATCATACATATGCTCAGATTTTCTCAGACTGTCCTCAAGTTCGGAAATAAGTGGGACACTCATATAACGACAATGCTTTGATCACACGTTTATTACCTAAAGAGCAACAAAATCAAACAGGTTACAGTAAACAGTTGCACTCCATTGAAATTCACATATTTTCCAAAGAGTACAAGTCATAATATTAACCTACATTTGAAGTTTTAGGATACGCTCCAACATCTTTCAGTCAAGTTACTTCAATGTACATGTCCGTTAGGGTTTATATATAGCAATGAGAACAAAACATGTTGGTGCAGCTCATTTCTAAAAGGGGCTAGGTATTACACAATGGTAACATTGATACTACATCTGTTAATATTCCACCTCAAATCATGGTTAGGAGTTGTGACTGGACAGTAGAACCATCATGGTTACACTGAAATTGTCCTCCTGAATACTGTTACCAAATGAACCATTAATAAACACAACCTGACATTATACTGTAGGGGGAAATCCGTGTGGGTGGGCTATGTGGTGGAGTGTAAGGAGGGGCTACAGTATTGTGTTAGGTAGCAGTGATTGCTTATAAATGTTCAAATTCGCTGCAATCTGCACTAAAACTAACACTTGTCATTTTGGGTGGCATTTTGTATGTAGGATCTGTTTAGTTTAAGACTAACCATTGACTTTGGTACACTTGGAGGATTTATCTTTTGGCAGATGTTATTTGGCCATATGCTATGTTTTTTTTATACCCTCATTGGTGTAACCAATTTTTTTCCATCTGTTAAAAGCACAGTTTTGCATTACATGGTATTTTTTCTCTCTTCCATCAAATATCATTGGAACATACCAATGTGTGTAACAAGTAATCTTAATGAACTTGGCAAAATTGGTAATTGTATTTTTTTCCCATTTTATTTTTGGCTGATAGTTGTGCCATTGTCCTCTCAAGTCACTGGTCAACACGGATTGCTAACCTTATTTTTGGATCCTCTATACAAGTACTTGTAACAATAATGTACATTTCCTACTCAGATTTGTTATCTATATCATTACGTGTTCTCACACCAGCACTTATTCACCTTAATAGCACTGATAGTTCTGGTAAGTATTGGTTTGGTTATAAGATGGGAGTGTCCCTGTATAGTCCAAAAATCTTTACCAATTGTTCGACTAGTATGTGGTAGTATTGCAGTGCTATGTCTTTTCATTGTACCTTTCATATTGATTGGATTGCTTGGAGTTAAAAATGTTGAGAAGTCGTATTATTGCCAAATACTTTCGTCCATTTATTGAGCTATTTTCATGGACCTTACAAAGAGAACCAAAGGCACTGGTTTGGTTTGAGGTAATAGTCCTCCACAATATTTACATTGTTATTGCTATTCTTCAAGGCAGCAATAAGATCTACAACTGTTACTTTTGATATTCATATTGGGTTCATTTTACTTTCATACAAGGTATTTTCTTTCTCCCATACAAGAACAAGATTGCTGAATGCGTTAGATTTGTGGTTCATGGTTACTCCTTTTGGTCAATTTCATTGTAACTCTTTCTGACAGTTCATCAGAGGACATGACAGCTAGTCATACCTTAATGTTATTGAAGTTATTCTCTGCTTTATTACTTATTGTATTATCTTGTTATATCATGGATGTATTTCATCAAGCGGTTTTGTTGTATTAAGAAATGTGCACAATATGTGAATAAAATTCAATTTCATTAAGACGGATCAGAAAAAAGTAAGGAAGAGCAGAGTTGGGATGCAACATATGCTGAATTTGAACCTTTGTTAAGAGAGGATGATTCCTTAATGTATATCAAGAATGGGGGAACAAGCTGATTTGAAATTAAAGTGTAAATCATTGTATTTACTTTGCCCTTGTTTGTTATGATAGTGATAGTATTGATAGTAATAACACTTGATTGGTTTTTGTAATTGTTAATGTTGCTTATTAAAAATACTGTGTGTGCATTTAAACTATGTTAAATTTGAAAATAAATAATGTGATAAATGAATTGTGCGTGTTTACACACAGGAGCAAAAGAATGTGTAAACATTAAAGAGCTCCATAATACAGTCTTATAATATTGAATTCATTTGAATAAGGGAATTTACAAAACAACAACAATAAAATAAGGGGACTATGAAAACCCTTTTGAATTGAGGGTAGAAATAAGTCACTAAGAATGTTAACTAAAAGGACTTATGAGTTTTTGACCTAGAATCAATAAAATGCTCATGTAATTGAATCATTATTGAAGAAAAACAATAGAAACTAATTTAAAAATAATTGATTATTTAAATTAAAAATTTAAAAAAATGATACGTAGTCAAAAAAACTATAAGCACGAAGAAATTAAAAAGTTTGTTAACAAA
>NW_024536085.1:0-16383 GCF_016097555.1 Gigantopelta aegis
AAAATCATTGTTTTATTTGTTCTCTTTTCTCTACTATGACATGTTGTCATGACAACTACTATGATAATACTGATTTTATATATTCAGCCGTAAGTATGAACCAACACACTTAGTATTATGATTTGTAATGAGTATGTGCTCTTCATAAATCATTGTTTTCTTTCTTTTCTATACTATGATAATACTATGATGATGAATAACATATACTCCTATTTTACTTGTTTCAGCGAGTAAGTATGAACATACTCATTAATTGTTCATTTTTTTTTTCCTTTTCTTTATTATGATGATAACCTACACTATATTCTACTTATTTAGCGAGTAAGTATAAAACACACATTAATAATGTATTGTTTTAACTGTGTATGCATTATTTATTTTCTTTTGTCTTTTATGATCATTCTGTCTGTGATTATAATTTATACTTAACATATTAAGGCAGTAAGTAAAAAGCACACATTAGTATTATGCATTGTTTATTATTGTATTTATTTTCTCTTCTATGATCATTCTATAATGATAACTTATATTTCACTTATTTAGTCAGTAAGTATATAAACCACACATTAGTATTTTTTTATTTTTTTTAATTGTACATCAACTATGAATTGTTTTTCTCTTTTATAGCCACCCTGATCATGTTTGATGATATCCTACACTATCCCACTTATTCAGTCGGGTAAGTATAAATACACATAAGTATTATGTTTGTATCTATTATAAATCTTTTGTTTTCTTTCCTCTCTATTATGATCATTCTATAATGATAACCTACAATATATCCTACATATTTAGGATGTAAGTATAAACATGCATTAATAATTGTTATATGCATTATCTTTAGGTATTGGTTTTCTATCTTATTTTTCTACTATGATCATACTATATGATGCCAATCTATACTATAATATACTTATTTAGAAAAAGTAAGTATGCACATACATATTAACATTTTATTGTTTAATTACATAACCCTTGTTTTTCTTTCTCTTTTCCCTTCTATGATCATATTTGATGACAAAAATACACTATATGTTTTACTTAATCAGCGAGTAAGTTTAGTATAAATTAAATTAATATTTTGTATTTATTTAATTGCATATGAATTATAATTCATTGTTTTTCTTTCTATGTTCACATTATGATGAATCCTACAATATATGGCATTCCACTTATTAGATTGTAAGTACAACACATAAATATTATTATTATGTAGTGTTAAACTTTTGTATATAATTAATGCACTGTTTTCCCTTGTTTTCTACTTGATTATATTCTGATCCACTCTACACTGTATCCCACTTATTTAGTTTGTAATTATGGACACACATTAGTATTATGTGTTGTTTTAAATTGTGTATATATTATTAATCATTATTTTTCTCTCTTTTATCTACTATGATTGTGTACCATGATAATAAACTACATTCTATTGTACTTATTTAGCGAGTAAGTTTGAACACATATTAGTATTTATTTATTGTTCAATTTTGTAGCCCAATATTGATTGATTTTCTTTTTTTCTCATTTGATTACATGATGATGCGGTATACATACTGTATCCCACTTATTCCAGCCTGTGAGTATTAACACACACACTAATATATATTATATATTGTTTTTGATTATGTACGCTGTTTTATTTTATTCATTGTTTTTCCGTTTATTCTTTCTACTGTGATCTATTATGACAATACTTTATATTGTATCCCACTTATTCAGTCTGTAAGTAATAGAAACACACACTAGTAAATATTTTGTATTGATTTGATAGTGTATCTTTTATTTGTTCATTGTTTTTCTATTTCTTCTTTCTATTATAATCTATTATGATGCTACTTTACATTGTATCCCACTTATTTAGCCTGTAAGTATTATATATTTTTTGATTATGTATCCATTATAAATTATTTTCTGTTATCTTTTCTCACTTTATGTGATCATATTATTATGATGATTGCATCCCACTTTTTAGCCTGTGAGTGTAGTATATTATTTAGTGTGTACTGATTAAAATAATATAAACTAATTGTTTTCCTTTTTTCTCTTCACTATGACTGTATTATTATCATAAGTCACATTGTGTTTACTTATTCAGCGAGTAAGTATAAACACATGTAAAGTTAATGAAATGTAGGGATAACATTCAATTATTTGACTGCAGTAATAATGATGGTATAAAATCCTTACATAGTAACCACACAATAGAGTCTCACTAAACATGTATAAGGCTTAAGATGTGGGCTAGTATGGATCTTTATAGCACCATTCCTATTGTGATCTTGGTAGTTATCCTTATATGTTTTTTTGATTTTTAAAAAAGTCTGTTGTGTTTGCTTTTTTATTTTACTATTTGAAAAAAACTTCTTTTATAATATTATTTTATCATTTATATATATGTTGAGTAATTCAGCACCTAAACCAGCCAAGTATTCTGTAATAGTATTCAATTATAGATTCTGCCTATTTATTTGAAGATTAAGAGAAGAAAGATATACCTGAAAAACATAGGAACACTATTCAATCAAGATCACAGGGCATATTGTAGGATAGATAGATCCTGACGGGGGGGCGTCTCCTTTAATTTGTTTTTCTTTTCATGATATATATAATAAATATGTTGTGGCTAGAGTCCCCAGCAGTGAAAGAATGCATAACTAATACATTTTGGTTTAGAAAGTTTAGGTTTTGTACATGTATAGTATTACTTTCACATTCAATATTAGATTTTTGCCAGGACTATAGACAAAACCTTAATACTTAAATATACTATAATTGGCTCTATCATTGAGACTGTATTCACAAGCTCTGTATAAATATTACTTTCATTGTTCAATGCTTGAAAAAAATATCTACAAAAAATGGATACCCTCGTGTACAAACAAATGTTCCATGTAAAAAAAATCATCAATAGCTTTCCAGAACTATTATCCATTCCTACATAATCAGTACTACCGCTTGCCTGATAATTATTGTTTAATTGTGTATCCTGTACTAATTCTTACTGTTTTCTTTAATTATATATGATCATATTATTGTAATGATTTTTCACATTTTATCCAACTTATCCAGCCTGTAATATAACATACATTATAGTTTATATATATTGCTGTTTCTTTTTTTCTCTACTATGTTCAGGTTTTTATGAATGATGATTCATTTTGTTTTCTACTTATTTAGCGAGTAAAGTATAAACACACATTAGTATATATAAAATCTTTAATTTTGTACCAAATTATTTTTGTTAATGTATTATTTTTCTTCTTTAATTGCTTTTTCTCTCCTTTTTCTCTCTACTATGATTTTATCATGATATGTATGATAATTCATTTTGTATTCTACTTATGTAGCCGAGTAAGTTATAAACACACATTAGTATAATCTAAATTGTTTAATTTGTATATTAACGTACTATTAATTGTAGTTTTTCTTTCATTATTGCCTTTTCTTTTCTTTTTTTCTCTACTTTATTTATATTATGATACTAATTCACTTTGTATTCTACTTATTTACAAGTAAGTATAAATACATATAAGTATATTATAAATTGTTTAATTGTGTACTAATATATTAATTAATTTGTTTTTTTCCTTTATTGCTTTACTGCAATCATTTCTTACCTTTCTTACCTTACCATTCTACTTATTTAGCGAGTAAGTATTTCACAATTAATTGTTTTTTAACAATTGTTGTGTATTAAATTACTAATCATTGTTCTGCCTGGCAGATACAGCATGGCAGGCAGTCCTAAGAATGTTATTGATCATATAATATATTTGAATGTTCACACTTGTTACATATTTTTTTGACATATAAAAATTACATGCATGAAGAGAATTCCAATATTTCATTAAAGTATCATATTTCCTACTGTTGTACAAATAGCTACTGCCATTTTTACAAATATATTTTTTCTTTCTATGATAATCCAATGATTTTAAATTATACTCCTTCTTATTCAGTTGGTAAGTATTAACACAGATTAGGTATAGAATGATATATTGTTTTAATGGTTTATCTATTAATTAGTTGTTTCCCATCATTCTTTTCTTTACCATGCGACACTTATGACTTACACTGTATTCTACTTGTTCAGCCTGTAAATATGAACACACTCAGTTTGCTTTGTTTATTTATATAGAATGGCAAACATTACATGATGTGTTCATAATCTACAGGAGAGGAATAATCTATTAACAGAGTACACTCAAGTATATAATACACATCCAAAGATACATTATAATATCTTAGTCTGTGTACACATTGACCCTGACAAGCTTATTATAAAAGGATAAACCTACTAATGATTTGTTAGCTCATATACCTGCTACTGCATGCATGATGGTATTTATAGATTCCTACAAATTATAAATCATATTGTCTTTAAAATACCTATCTCTTATTTTTATTTATAGAAAAAACAATCAGTGCTGAAGAAGGTATGGGTTCTTAGATTTGTTAGTTATTCATTATCATACAAAATGTACCAGACAGTTTACCTTAGCAATATAAATATGAATATATGGACTTTAATAAATACTGTCAAAGTGATGAATTAATTTATTTTTAACCCCAACCTTTGCTATATATATATATATATTATATATATATAGATATATATGGAACTGACTAAGAAATGTTAATTTTACTCTATTTTTGTGTTTTAAAATTACATTTGCCCTTTACACATATACATTTAAATATTATATACATTTAATTTATATATGTTGAATATCGAAAAGCTCTAGCTGAAGGAGAAATGGATGTAGCATATGCCAGACTTTATGTTTCTAGGAGCAGCTGGTGTTGGAAAGACAAGCTTGAAACATCACATCATGAAAGAGCGTTGGAATCCTTGCATTTAATAGTACCATTTGTTTCTTGATGTCCCATTCTCTGCCCGACCAATTGGACGGGGAGTGGCAATCGTTAAGGGTCGTGAAGTTGAGGAGAAATGGAGAGAAGTCACAGAAGAAGATGAGCTAAATGAAATGCATAAATGGCAAAATACTGCCCCCCCTGACTGCTGTACATCAGAACATATCAGGCTTAATGACTTTAGTAGGCTAAAGTAATTGCTGCTACAAGGTATTTCCGATTCTCGCAATGCTAGAAAGCACTTCAATCTCAAAAGAAAAGGTCCAAGCAGATTGAGAAATCCATGTTGATCTTGTTTTATCAGAAGCTATTGCTCGTGCTAGGTTCTATACCCATGCACGCTCAGCACGAAATATTAAACCACAACCGTTTCTTGCACATTTGGGATTGTGGTTGGTCAGCCTATTTTTCTAGAATTCTCCCAGCCTTTCTTACCTCTCGCCTCTATGTTTCCTTCTTTTGTATGATGCTTCTAAGAGTTTTTGAGGAAAAGCTGGCAGTCTGTACAGACAGCTACAAGGAGAGGGAAGGGTTTTGAAGAAGATAGTTAGCATCACAACAGTTGATCTACTTCTCAATTGGCTTCTAATATTCACATCCCCTCAAAAATATGATGAAAAAGGGAGCACTCTTAATTAATCCTCTGGGTATATTATGCATTGGTACACACATGGATGACAAGCTCACAGCTATGGCCAATCTCATGATCAAAAGATACAAGAAGTAGAGTCATATTGCCAAAGGAAAACCATTTTGAAGTTCTTATTGATGGTTTTCATATTGTTGATTATACCCTGCTGGGAGAGCGGATGGTGATGAAATGTGAATTTCTCTAAAGTGCGAAGAGCCAATACGCTTATTTCACCTACAACAAGCTCATTGTCAAAACACCACATTTAGCGGCGTACTCTTTCGTAAAGTCATTCAAGCCCTCTACATAAGCAAATTTTATTAGTCTTAAACGAGCTCATGCCATAGGAATTGGCATGCAAAAATACCCCGTGATGTTGTTCCCAAGTACTCGTTTTATCAATGACTTCGGAGTGCTCTTTTCTATCCTCATCATTGTTTAAAATTAGTATTCTCCCAATGGTTTTGGGTGCCCTTTGGTAATGTTAACACTAAAAGGAAAAAACCATAAAAACTAATTGGGATCTATTAAGTAACAAGGGAAACTTTTCCAATCCAGTAGCCGCTTGGGAGACTGAAGGTCTTTATCCATCTTTAATAATTTATTGGTTGTTTTCGTCTCTCTGAGGTTAAGACAATCAATTTTTGATCCCAATTAAAGCAATATTCTTACCTTAATTGCCTTCATGGAACATTGTTTTCACCACAAGGCCGCAAAGGGCTATCCTTTGCTCTCCATTTTGAACTGAGTTTGTACCCCGGTTTTTTATCGTTTTTAACCAATTGCAGAGTCACCATTATTGAGTAACTTTGATAAAGGGTATTCCACAAATAAATATGAATTTGGAATCCACCAATTGATGAAAATTTTAAGTGGCACCTCATGCTATTCAAATTATGTCCTCGATATGCCCTAAAGTGATGGGCTCGCAAGCTTTACTCATGTTTTCAAATTGTGTAGTTTTGTTTTAAGGAAAGTAAAAGAAGTTGACAAAAGGTTATTTACAAATGAGGGTAGTGAAATGACAGATGCAGAGAATGTTGGCAGAGATTCCCAAAAAGTTCGATTTTGATGGCTGCACAAAGTGGTCTATTCTGGGTTGTCATATTTAAAGCACCAAAAAAGGCCAGACTTTGATCGTACTTGGGTAAAACAGTGAGGCATCGGAAAGTTTTATCTGAAGAAGGTTTCTGGTTCCCAAAGAGTACGCATTAAAGGCATTTATTTGTAAAATAATAAACTATATTATAATTTAGGAAAACCTCATTGCAACCCAAAAAGGGTTAAATAGCAAAAGATTTCAACCAAGAGAAATTATTTGAATTGTGCATTTGGAAAGACACAAAATTTTAATGTCATCTAAAACCTTCTAAGGAAAGAGCTGGCTTTGAACATTGTATGAGGGGTAAAAAAAAGGAGGTGTAGTAAAAATGGTAGAAGTTCGCAAAAATAGATTACCTCAACTTGGAAGTAAAGAATTTTTCAAAGAAAGAAAAACTTTTATATTTAAATTAAGGGTAAAAGGGAAGCTGATTGATCCGAAAGTTAGGGAAAAAAAAAGTCGAAAAAAGGTTACCTAAGACACAAGTTTTTTAATATTTTTAAAAGAGTGCCAAAACCATTGGAAATTCAAAAGTTCCGCCAGTTTCGAATCTACCAGTTCAATCTGCCCCTCAGTTACCCACAATCCCACCTACCTTACTATGAATGATTTGATTTTTCGATGTACTGTCTATTCAGGAAAAAATATATCCATTTGCTGGCCCCTTGGCATCCTTTCTAAAAATTACAAAGGATAAAACGATTGAAGAAGAACAAGGAAATTGGGTATTTAAAGAAATGGCAGGGAATTTCTCGCAATATCAAAATCAAAGCTTCATGACAAACGATTTTGGATTTAATAATGCTGCGGAAAGGTATCCTTACTCAAGACAATCTAATAGTGTTTTTTGGTTTTTTATTAGTTGATGGAATTTCTGATCTGTCACCATACAAGCGTAAGTGACGGAGTTTACCACCTAGTGAAAGGACCAAGAAAATGGCCTCATTCAGTGATCTTTTTTTGTATTAAGAAAAACTCTATATCCAGTGTATCAATTCTATTTTTTCTGAGATCTATTATAATGTATTTGTGCACCTATATTGAACTAACGGTTTATTTGTCGTTAGTCGTTATTTTTGCAGCTAAAGCCATTGTTGTGCTATGACTGTATCGCATGCGAAGTATTTTACTTTAGATACGTAATTTAGTAATAAAAAGCTGATAATATGTTGAGCACAATTTAAAAGAAAAGCTCAGTAACTTTCTAAAAAGGGGAATACCCCTGATTGGAACAGAATTCACTAGTTAAAGTTGTGCCACCCTAACATTTATTAAGGTATTGAAGGTTTATCATATATGGTAAAGGAAAGGGGGATGAGTTTATCTCTGAGTGCCAAAAACGAATTCAATTTGTGACACCGATATATAAAATTCATTATTTATATACGTAAATATGCTGCGGGTTAATCTTCATCACGCTGGCGGAACTTAGCGCTAGATGGTAGACACTTAATTACAATTTCTTATTTGCTGTTTCCCTCGTTTGGTCAAGTTACTGTGTCTAAAATTACAGACTGCCGCCTGACTCCGAAGATTAAACACTCTATCCGGAAGTAAAAATTTTCGATTAAGTATAATGGGGGCCTATATATAGCGCTGACAAATGTCATACTCTAGCTTGGTAGAATCAATGTTATAGGGTTTAGAAGCTGGGGTAAGTATATAATAACACACAACGTCACGTAGAAATTAATACATTTCTGCAGTAGAAACAAATAGACAAATGCCTATACGAAATATAATATAACGGTATAAACTTGATAAACAATCCATAAGGTAAAATTAAATTAATAGTGTTTATTAATCCGAGTAGTCTATACCAATGTCGACACTCATAACGTTAAAATTAAATATTTAGGTTTGAAATTACTAAGTCAATATTTAATCATGTAGTTTTTGTTTTTTCCTATCATAATGTACAATTAACAGGCATTTTAGTCAGAAAGAAGTAATAATTAATGATTAAATAGCTAAGCATTTTAACAGTGACCTCCTCTCATAACCACACACCAAATATAGGCTTCTTCTCAGGATTTGTGTAGTGTTTTTCTTGCATAATTTCACGTTTTATAGATAGAGACCACATTAGTAATTTTTTATGATACTTTAACCTATATAGTAATTAATAATATAAAAGAGATATATAAGTTAATGCAATATAAATAATGTACTTTATTATCTATTCAATAATGGAGTACATTCCTTATCTATCTTCCATATCATAAATGTTTGATAGCTATGACAGGAATTCAATTGAAATAATTTCTTTGAGTATACTAGTAAAATAAATTAAATTGGTTGAAATGGTAGTGTCAGTTTAACAATACAAAAATCAATCACTCACTGCACAAGTAGCAGCAGTTCAGGATATAATGAAGCCAAATTGTAGGCCATAATGCGACTATACTATAGGCCAAAAAAATGATATCTTTATCTTAGGCTTGTCACTACTTATTACTATATATGAAAAGTATTACATTAAATATATCCCTCATCTCTTACTTCTTATAATAGAGACAACATAGTTTTCTGTCAAATCTCAGTCTTTGATATTGTGATAGCTTGTAGTAGGTTAGCACCATAATATAACAATATAGGCTGATTTTTAAAATCTTAATTAATACTAACTTGTTTCATACTGTTTTATTATTTTTTAAGAAATAAAAAATAATAATGGCGCAAAGACAAGATGTAAGTATACAGTAGTTTAAAGTTATAAGAGCTACCTTGATGAAGTCATAGTGTAACTATTTATAGATCATACCCCCCCCCACCAATATTAGCATTCATAAGTTGGAAATTGTGTATGATCCATGCTAGCATTTTCAAATGAGTATGTGGATCTACTTGCTATGTGTGTGTTATATACTATTGGTTTTCGTTTCTTAAAAGACAGTTAACATGTCATAGAGGGCTATTATAAAGTTAGGTATATAGTCACTATGAAAAATTAATAAAACGAGATATAGCCATGAGATAGGCTTTCTGTCATAAATAATTTGTATAAGGTATCACCATGAATATCCCATTCCTGACAACTTCATAGTTGTGTATTTTGTGCAGCTGATATCATATTATAGTAAGATGTTGTTTGAAGACAACCTAGTGAATATATATATATATAAAGAAGTGATTGACATTATTGATGATTGAAAGCGTATTTTCCCACTCAAATTCAAAATATCATGAAATGTTAAATAAAATGTGCTTTGCACCTAAGGGATTGATAAACAGTGCACAGAAGGAACACTGTCAAATTAAAATAATACTGTCATTTTAACAATTGCTTTGTACATTACAGGGGTGGAATTTTATGAAATGTAGAATTTATGGAAATTACTCATTGTATAAATTGTTGGTATGTACCAGTAAAACAATACACAACAAATACCTAGTGAGCAATTCTCAAAATTCTAGTAATCCATATACTATGTTAAACTAGCAAATAGTTTTAAAATAAACATATTAATTTTTACAATGAAGCTTGGATATGATATCCTGCGACTATGATATGAGCTAGCAGCCAAAATGACAGTGTACAAAAACAACTATACAGCTTTTGGCACTTTTAAGTTGTTAAAAGCCCAATTATTATCAGATTGAAGGACAAAACCAAGATTAGTTAAGTGAAGCCTCAAAATCTTGCATTAGAGGGATAATTGGTATCTAAATATTCCTTAGTTGCTTGGTACATGGTTAATATTATCTATTGTATATTAATTTGTTTATGAAAAAATCCTTTTTTTAACTAATCTAAAACTTCTGTAAATATAAAGTGAATTTGTTATTCTCATTATCTATTAAGCTAGCTGGTTCTAAAACACAATCAATTGGTGGTGTTCATTCTGTTATTTTTTGAATAATTTTGTGTCATTCAATTATCATCAATAAATTAACTTTTCTGTTTTTTCTACTATGACTGTCCTATGATGATAACTTATTGTTTATTTTTCAGTATGTAAGTATGAACACATTTAGTATTGCATATTGCTTAATTATATATATCTCAGTAATACATAATTGTCTTTTCTCTTTCCTACTATGATCACAGATCATACTGTGATGACAAATTACTATGAATTCTAATTAAAAAAACCCACAGGATGTAAGTAAAAGGTACATTCTGTTTTCATTGATTTTCTCTTTTTCTATGATCATAGATTATTATAATGATACCATTAACACTGTTTTTAGCAAGTAAGAATAAACATACATTATATTATGGCATTATTTTAATTGGTTATTCATTGTAAATCATTGTTTTTTCTTTCTTTCTTATTATGATCACACTATTATGAAACTTATACGTTTTTTTATTTATTTAGGCAAGTAAGTATGAACAAACATTAGTTTAATTTAAAACTTTATTATATATATGAATTATTATTAATCATTTTTTTTCTAGTTTTTGTCTCTGCTATGATCACACTGTGTGATGATAATCATATGCGTTATTTATTCAGTTGGTAAGTATAAAACACATTAGTTTATTGAGTCTGTATATTGTATTAATTTTTTTTCTTTCAATTCTTTACCGGATTCATAGTATGGTGAGAATTTAGACAGTTATATTTTACTTATTTAGTCGGTAAGTGATATTAATTATATAGAATGTTACATATTGTAATTGTTGTACTTATTATTAACAATTGTTTTTCCCTCTATGTATATGGTGTACTTGAATTTAATTAGGCATACCTATTAGTCGGTAAGTACAGTCAGTATGATTTATTTTATTTGTGTACAACTATATATTAATAGCATCAGTGTTTTATCTCTTTATATCTATAATCCTGTGATAGTAATTTACTTGCATTCTTCTTATTCAGTACCCGTAAGTATTCAGGGTAAGTATGATTATACATTAATATTATGTGTTGTTTAATTGTGTATATGCATTATTAATCATTGTTTTTCTTTTCTTTTTTAATATTATGGTGTCATAACTATTTATGATATAATTAATTTATATTGTTATTTTTTACTTATTTAGCGAGAAGTATGAACACATTAGCATTATGTATTACGTAATTGTTATATGCATTATTAATCATTGTTTTTCTTTTTTTCTTCACTATGATCACACAATGATAACTATACTTTACTTATTCAGATGGTAAGTATGACTAAACATACAATTTGTGTAATTGTTTAATTGGGTATCCCTATTTAATCAATAATTTTCTTTTCTTTTCTAAATATAATGTTGTCATACTATATGATATAATTAAATATGCTTTATTTTACTGATTTAGCGAGTAAGTATCGATACACATCAGTATTATGTATTGTTTAATGTGCTGATATTATTTACCATTATTAATCATTACCTTTTCTCTACTTATGATCATACTATGATGATAACTAATACTCAACTATTAACTTATTTCGTTGTATGTTCAAATACACACATTAACTCTTATGTATTGTTCAATTGTGTATTCATTATTAACTGTTGTTTTTTTTCTCTCTTTCGCCACTAAAATCATATTATGAATGATAACTAATACTTTAGCAGGTAAGTAATTAAGTATTTATAATAGTATTTATACAATTGTGTGATCCACTTCTTAGTCATGTGTTCTCTCTTTTTTACTCTGACCTCAATGTAATTCACATCACATTCATTTCCCAATACATAAACATTCAATGTTATTCAGATTACATGGCAATAAAGGATATTAATGTGATGTCTTTTCACATTGTTATTCTATTTACTAACATTCATTGTTATTGACATACAAAGGAAGTAAACAAAAGTGCATTCTAAGTATATATACATATACCAGATACATTCATATATCTTAATCTGTGTACATACTGACACTAACAGTTTTTAATAAAATACGATAATACACCGACCAATTTTTCCACTCACTACACATGTTGTTGTGTACATAATATTAATTTAGACTTTTAGTGTATTTTTAAGAAAATTATCTTTTGTATATTATAGGCTAAAATACAAAGTGCTATTGAAGGTAAGGTTCTTTATCAATGACTACTTAGTAGTTATTCATTTGTTGCTGCAAGCTGTTTGCTTTAGGAATAGTGTAGTGTGCTGTAAAAAAGTGACAAATGAAATTACTTAAGTGCCAGCCTTTAAGCATGGCATTATATAACCATTACATGATAGATAACACACTGTAAAAAAATAATATGCTATTTTAACAATAATTGGTACATTACATGGGTGGATTACTGCATGATGTAAAATTTATGTGAAGACCATTATAAAATTGTTGCTTTGTAAAAGTACAACATACCAACAAAATATACAGTTTGGAATTGCAAACATTGGTATAGTAATCCATTCAATGAACAGGTACAATTTTGTGTGTTAAGCTGAATATCAATTTTTACAGTGTAACCATGCTTCAAATCAATATTACAACTACCAATATGTGCTCTTTTTTATTTATGAAATTGTAATTTGCTAAGTCGTCCCTTAAAATAACAAAATACTACTTATACTTTATAGATGTTGCTTACAAAAAAGCCTCTAGCTGAAGGAGAAATGGATGTAGCATATGCTAGACTTATGGTTCTAGGAAACAGCCGGTGTTGGAAAGACAATGCTTCAAGCGATCCACTCATGAAAGAACCTTGAAAACCTCACATTAACAGCAAGATTGTCTCTGATTTTTCATGTCTCTGAGACCACTTGGACGAGGTGGAATCATTAGGTCATGAAGATGAGGAGAAATGGAGAGAAGTCACAAAAGAAGACGAGTTAAACGAAAGGCTAAATTACTGGCAAAAACTGTACATCAGAACAAATCCAACTTGATTGAGTGTAGTAGCAAGTAATTGCGCTACCGGTTATTTCCAGATTATGTATGCTAAAAAAGCTCTTCAATTTCAAAAGAAAAGTGAAGAATTTGAAAAATCTCATGTTCAGTATGTTCTCTCAGGAGCCTATTGCTCGTGCTAATTTATACCTATGAGCTCGACAAGAAATATTAAACCACCACCATTTTCATACTTTGGGATTGTGGGGGGCAACCTATTTTTTCTGAAATTCTCCAGCCTTTCCTACTTCTTCGTGACTAGGTTTCTTTCATCTTATATGGATGCCTCTAAGAGTTTTGAGGAAAAATGGCAGTCTGTACAGGACAGTACAAGGAGAAGAAGGGTTGAAGAAGAAGTTAGCGTCACCACATTGATCTACTTCTCAATGGGTGGCAAATATCCCTATTCAGATTCTCTCACAAAATACAATGATAATGGAGCACTCTTAAATAATCCTAGTGTACTATGCATTGGTACCCATGGTGACAAGCTCAAAGCTATGGGTCAAACATAGTGACCAAAAGATACAAGAATTGAGTCATATTGTAAGGAAAAACCATTTGAAGTCTTATTGATGGTTTTCATATTGTTGATAATACCACTGCTGGGAGTGGTGAGGTGAAGATGTCAATTTCTCTAAAGTGCGAAGTGCAATAACGTGATTTTCACCTACAAACAAGATCATTGTCAAACACCAAGTTAGCTGGTACTCTTTTCGTAAAGTCATACAAGCTCTCGAGCAAATGTTATTAGTCTTGAAGAAGCTCATGCCATTGGATAGCATGTAAATACCCAGTGATGTTGTTCCCCAAAGTACTCACTTTTTTATCATTGGACTTAGAGTGCTCTTGTTCTACCCTCATATTTGCTGGTCTGGAAGATTGTAGTCATTCTCAGTCCCAAATGGTTTGTGGAAAACCTTGGGAAGGTGTTAACACTAAAAGGAAGAGAAGACCATAAAACCACGACTTATGTGGGATATTCTACGCAAGAAGGGAATACTTGTCCAACCTCTCTATGTAGCTGCCTGGAAATAAATTGAAGGTCTTGATCCAGAGTCATTGATTATATTTATTGGTTTGCTTTCCGCCTTGCTGCTAAGGTTAAGACAGATCAATTTTATGATCCCAGTATAAAGCAATACTTCTTACCTTTAGTATTGCCTTTAGTCCAAGAAGCATCAATTTCACCAGACTACCATCAAAGAGCTACTCCTTTTGCATCTCACATTTAGAACTGAGTTTGTACCACCAGGTTTTTTTACTCCTCGTTTTATTACAACAATTGCGGAATCACCATTATGTGAGATCAACTTTGATAAAGGGTGTATATCGCAATCAAATAAATATTGAATTTGGAGATCCACCAATTGATGAAGTCATTTTAAGTGAGGTACCTCATGCTATTCAAGTTGATGTCTGTCGATATGCACCGAAAGTGATGATATTGACAAGTTTTACTCATGTCTGCCAAAAAATTGTATAGTTTTGTTAAGGAAGTAGCTAAAGAATTGAAACAAGTGTCTTTTTTGCGAGTGAGGGTAGGTGATAGTGATATTGATGACAATGATGAGTCTGGTAAAGTATTTAAAGAAGTTCAGTTTTGTATTTGCTGCACCAGAATGTCAGTCTACTTCAGGTGTGTCATTATTTAAGGCACAAGAAAGGCCAGACCTGTGATCTATATCTACGCTGTGAAAAAAAAATGACAAGCATAGAAAAGTTTCACCTGAAGAAGGCTTCTGGTTTCCTGACAAGACCACTACATTGAAGGTGAATATTATTTTATAATATGAACATACAATATTGTTATAATTATAGAAAACAACCAAGTTACTAGAAAAAAGAGATGTTAGATATTAGCAAAAAGATTCATAAATCAAGACAAATTATTTGAACTTGCTGCATGTTTGGAAATGACACAAAATTTTAATGTCATTCTTCCAAGACCCTTCTAGCAGAAACGAGCTGGTTTTGAACTATTGTATGAGTTGGGTAAAAATAATAAAGGAGGTATACGTGATAAATGGTAGAAGTTCTACATTTAAAAATAGATCTACCGCAACTTGCTGACATGTAAGATATTTTGTTATAAGAACATAGTGTTTTAAAATCAAATTTAGGGTAAAAGAAGCTGAGTATGATCCGAGAAGTTAAGCAAAAAAAGGACTCGAACAAAAAGGTTAGTTTTAATTAATACATGTCAGCTATCTTTACTTATGTCTTTTTCAAAGAGTCCACCAAAAACAACTGTCAATCAATATATTAAACCTGCTTGTACTGGATCTTCTGGCCCTGCAGTCTCCTGCACCAATAATCACACCTACAACTACTCTGATATCTGATGTTGATCTAATGCAATGTACTCTTCATATTCATGACAATGTATCACTTCTTCTGGGGTTATCTCGGTATCACATCTACAAGTCTAAAAGAGATTAAAAAAGAGTATAAGTGAAGTAGAGACGCAAGCATATTGGGTATTGAAGAAATGGCAAGAAATAACACAAGCAATGCTCATCAAGATTATCTTTGTAATGTGCTACATACTTTAGGATTTCATAAAGCTGCTGAAAGGTATCTTTATTTGTTAGATGTATAATATATTGTTGTTTTGAATTAGATTGATCATCCTGAGCTGCCATCACCAAGTGAAGTCTGCCACCAAGTGTGAAAGTCCACTGTCAAGTGAACATCCTTCATCAAGTACAGGTCTATGGAAAATGCCTTGTACAGTGATTAAAATATATTTACAGCTTATAACATTAAAAATAGTTCTATATAGATTTTCTTTACTTATTAAGCTATGTATATTGCTGCAACTACATTGGACTTCTGTTATTTGTATTAAGCATATTTTTTTATAGCTAGGCCAACCATTGTTTACTTCAATTTGTGATTTAAAATTAGTCTTTTTAAATTGTGTTGACCTTAAACTCATAATTTTAACTCTTCATGATAAGGTTATTCAAAAGTATAAT
>NW_024536086.1:0-10561 GCF_016097555.1 Gigantopelta aegis
GGTCTTTGGGGAAATGGTTGGCAGCACCTGGGTCAACTTTTATTTGGTTTAAATTTTTTCGTTTAGTTTTGTCTTGGGTGAACTGGCCTATTCCTTGTTCCAACGAAATATTATCAATTTGATTTTTGGGGTCAAGGCAAGGACCTTGAGTTGAAATTAAAATTTATTCCCCTTCTGTAGTCAATTCTATTCTTCCTAAGTTAAATACAAACTTGAGATTATATCCTGACTGTTTTTTACTATATTTCAAAATGGACTGTAATTGAACCAAACCTTTAAAAGTATTGTAGAATTTAAAAACTGCAAGGAAAATTGAAATAAATTTTTCATAAATAATTACTTATTGATTGGACCCTTTGTAAAGAGGGCCCCCTATGATCCTCAGCTGGTTAGAAATCCCGGGTTCCATCCTCCCAAGCCCTATCTCAAAAACGGAATAGTAGATCCTCTCAATGGTTTATTGTCAAGGCAATATTACTCAAAATTGTTGCCTAGCAACAGGAACAAGAAGTATACACAGCAACACTGAAGATTTGTTAGAGAAGTACTGGATACTCGTCCCGGTTTTTTAAGCCAACCGTATCACTCTGCTAACACTTTCGACGCGAAATTTGTGGTCAAGGTCAAGGAACTCCTTGCCACACCTAGGAGAATCTAGCACCTCTCTTAGAAGAACTAGATCCTTGCTTCATCTAAGTCAGCTGCTAGAACATCCTACAATCTGAGCCTGTAGAGGATATTGTTGTGAATGATCTCGAAATGATCTCAGTATTGTATAAGGCCACAACGTTTCCATTTGAATCGTGCAAAATCCTTCGTAAAATCTTCAGCATATCTGAAGCATCGTGTTGCTGAACAGTGAGTAACAAAATAGAGTTGTAATTTTTGAGGTTTTAATTATTTTTGTTTCAGTCGTAAAACAAAATCCCACAGAACTGGAGTCAAGGCTAAGCTTTTGGGTGAACTTAGATATGTGGTTAGGTGTAGAGTATAATCTCTTGTATATTACTTGCACTCATAGAAATGGCCAAAAATCAATAGTCGTCTATATATTGTTTTTATCCCAAAGCTATGAAAGGTCAGTTAAAAGAGGTTGAAAGGTCATTTTGTGTACACAGTTTGTTGTCTCCTATTTTGTTTTTTTGAGATGGCTATTTATTATGAATGTCGTAATTTTCTTATTTTGGTTCAGCATCATTTGTACTACCTCGTTTTGTTTTATGAGGCTGCTCCCAATTAAACCGTACCTCCTACACTGCTTGTCTATTTCCTAAGTCATCATTTGGTAATTTAACTTGCTCCAACAGCTCTTTTGAACGGTACTAACGGTTTTAGTTTCATATACTATTCTGTACCAGCTTATGTACTTCACGAAGAAGGAGTGTTTCAATTCCAGTCCATGCTTCTTTTGATCACAATAATATTGCCGTTAGTGGCAGTTTCACATTATTTGTTTCATCAATGATCCTCAACAACTCCTGTACCTCAAGTTAGCTCAATGAACAAATCACCAATCAACCTTGAATACACTATTAGTTACATTGCATGTGTAGGAATAAAAGTTCGCACTGGTGGTATCAATACATTCTTGACTTTATATCTGGGGGACAGGAGTTTTTTCAATGAAACATCACTATTTCAAGGAGTGTATCCTAATTCATCTCTTGGCAAATATGATTTTTTCTCTAGCATTTTTTGTTTATGACTGACTCATATATGCTCTTGGGGTTTTTTCTTCTGATATACAAGTTCGTTGTCATTTGAGATAATTATTTGCATTATGTTGTTTTTTATGATGGGGCCAAGCTTTTAATGAGAGTTATGTAGATTTTTGGTACTAAAAGGAAAGTTTAACTTCTGCAATAAACTATTCACAGCTTGGGATTTCAAATATAACTAATCCTAAGACAGCTAAACTAAGACAAGCTCATATTCGTACAGAATTCCATGTGAGTCTATTTGTGTTAATATTGTGTGGCTGTTGGTTTAATTTTTTCACTAATAGTCAAAGCTTTATACATCCATGTGCATGATCTGTTGTAAATAGGAGGAATTGTTGGGATCTACATGCCAGAGAAAAGAAACGTAGTTGGAAAAACTTGTTCTAGTTTATCTTCATCCGACTTTGGACTATTTATTTGTTATTTTGGGCATTAGTTGGAGCAGGAGCTGCTATTTTTCTACTCAGCTTTGTATGAATTTCAATAGTAAGATTTTATGTTGTATTATTTTACTATATGTTGTGCCTCCTGGCTTTAATAGAGTACATCTGGATTGGTCGTCCCAATTCTAGGTGAATACCTTTCAGCTATTTGTCATTACTATTCTTAATGCTGTCTTACCATTGATTTTTCAACTTGTTGCTCGTTTCGAACATATACAGACAACAGTGGAGTTGTAAGAATTACTCTATTGAGGTATCATATTTGCAATAACCACTCCTAACATGGATAGTGTAAATTCTCATCTTTATAAGGAAGACATAAATTTTAATTAACCATATGCATTTTACAATATCATAAATTTTGAAACTAGACCTCAATATTGCCCCACAATGTCTGAATAGTTTTCTTGAAATTTCATTTTCCTTGTGTAGACTATTCCTTGTACGGCTGTCTTCTTTGATTGTCCCTCCTTGGTTCTCTCTATTTGGTGTTATCACAATGCACACAGCAAGTTCTTGATGATTGATGATGATGAATGCTCCTTTAATATGATAGCTGGTACTCTTTTTAATATTCGAATGCAAGCAGTGAAACATGTCCAGTGGTAAGTATCACATATTGCTGTGATTATTTATAATAGCTTTGTGTTCTTTGAAAAGATTAATGCAGTTTTTTTCAGATTACTCACTAGAATTTGGGGTTTTGTTTATGTTTAGGGTTAGATCCTTACATTATGTGTTATAAAATTAGTATATGTTCAGTTAACATTAACAACATTATTTTATAATTTTATGTCATTTTCTTTAGTGTTGGGAAACTTTTATTGGACAGCAGTTCTATAAACTTGGTATCACTATCTTCTTATTTCTCTGCTATCTACCATAGTGATAGAATCTTTTCGAAAGTATGATACTGACTAATAAATTGATATGTTTCAGATCTATTCTAAGTTCTATGTCACGAGTTGTTGTACGCATCAAATGGAAAGAGATTGGTACAAAGCTAAGTAAAATTGTCGCAAAGGAACTTTCAACATTGCTAAGAGTATTCTGGATCTCCATATATACACAGACACTATTGTGGGTGGGATTTTTGTTTCTCTCCTTTTCTTCCAGTCATGTTTCTTCTCACCTCTTTCTTTATTTTTCTACATCAGAAGTATAGCCTGATGTGGAAATCTTGAACCAGACAAGAAAAGGTTTCAGAAATCAGCTCGAACTAATTTTTCATTTTTGGGTCTAATGCTGTTTGCCCTTTTTGCTTCAATTGTTCCAGTATTATATGCTGTAACACTGTATGGTATTTTTTAGTGATTTTGAAAGTTCACTTCATTTTATTTTTAGGTTACAACCTAGCACAACTTGTGGCCATTCAGGTGAGGTTATCATTGTATATATGCAATAATCATTAAATCCTATTTCTCCATAGGGGACAAGATACTATGTATCAATCTATTACTGATCTTGTCAACACTTGGTCTTGCACTGCAAGAGTTGCTGTTGATTTCTTTTCTTTCATCTACTTTTATTGTTCCATTAATTGTGTTCTTATTGTGAGGATATCATGCAATATTTGGCTTTCTTTTATAGCTTTTCATTATATAGACTGTTGTGCTATGCTCTGTATGGTTTTTTAAAAGCCAGAGAAGCTCGGTTTCAGCTTATTAAGAAGCAACTTATACTGGTTAGTATACTTGTTTGATTTTTATGATAAATGGAATGTAGACTGTAATACATTGACCTAGAGCCCTTGAAAGTGGTCAAACCACTACATCTTTAAATTATTTATAGATGCTTGTCCCTTTTCAACACCAATTTGTATATCAGCTGAATGGTGTTATAAGTCAGTGACTGCCCACAAAAGATTGTATCATACGTAACAAGATTGTAATTGTAAAATCGTGGTACTGCTCAGATGCTTTTGATCAGTCAGATCCAATTCAAGAGGGACTCGTGGTAAAAGGTAATAATATTCTTGGTTGCTGGGTGTATCAGTGATTACTGTTTAATTCATTTGTTGCTTTTCAAAAGTTTCATACAATGATAGATTAAGATTGTGAAAGTGAACTCAATTATAGATACTGTATTAATTTTTCTTGATAAATGCCCCATGTTTGTTTTTTTCTTTCCTAGTCATTTTACACCCAATGCTAAACGAGGGAGGTGTTTTATTTGAGGTAGGCGCCTATTTTCTTTTAGAAGATTTGCACTAGGCTTTAAATGGCTAGTCAAGATTATACTGCTTAACTTTTGATGTCTTTTATGTCTTTTTAGCTGTTTCAACTGCCTTAACTTTAATGTATGATTGTACAAGGTTGTGCTTCTTTGAATGTCTATATCATAGGACTTACTAATGCATACAGTGAATTATAAATTGTGGCAACACATTGGCAATGCAAACACTGTCTCAGGCACACCCAGACCTGGAGTTTATTCAGGGTAGGCGTTTATTTTTCACAGTGCTTGTGTTTTGCCCCTAGTGTTTATTCAAGGGTGATATTTATTCAAGTAGGCATTTAATCAAGGAAATATGGTATATAATGATATATTATTAATCTATAATTACATAACTCACATGGTCTAAAACAATTTAGGACTGACTGCTAGGTGCACTGTTTGTGCTAGTCAGAAAATAGATATCTTACTATGACATTATTTTAGGAATGATGTAAAAAGTATTATAAAAGTGCAAGTTTTTTTCAGTGACATGAGTAGTATTTGTTTTATGCTTGTCTATAGGAAGGAGCAATGTAACAACATATTGTTGGAAACTTGGACAATGCACTTCAACAACTAGCCTCGAGTAAGAGCCAATCAACCTGAGCAAGAGACTTTGGCTGTTCCATTGTAGTGAAGCACTGGAACGTCGTTCACTCGTTTGCTTAATGATCCTGTGTCTCCAGTACTGTGAACACTACCAGTCTTTTAAGAACATCTAAAATTATTTTATTAATCAGCTATATTCAGTAAAATTATTGATGTATTTGTCTTTGGCATCTTAATAGTTCAGATTTGATGTTGTTTTGTTGTAATAAAATTTTAAGTTATTTTTCAACGTTCATTGGCAATTGCTAACAAGTCTTCTAAACTCTTCATGTTGCATGTCAATATATTGTGTGATCTCAGTCCTCTCTGGACGATTCCTTGCACTCTCTCTTTTCTGTGATACTTTCCAAAAAAACTTTCTTATTATTTTTCTCTGCCCTCCCTCGAATACTGTCCTCCTGAAGAAGAATAAAATGTCAAAACAGTTGTCGCTCTTTTACCTTATTGTCATAACCAGCATAGTGTGCATCATGGCTGAATTGAGGGCACTGAGTAGAGTATCTTTATCAACAGAGCTACAAACGAAATGTTAAAGTGTCAGTCTTAATAACAACTATTCTCAAGCACCATCAGAAGGTCTCCATTGTCCCTTGCCATAATCTTCTAAGAGTTCAGATTGACAGGCCTCTAGTACTTTCTCCATAGTGATCTTTCTCTAGTTCTCGTAGACGTGTCATTCTAAGACGGGCATTATTTATATATAGTCCCATTGATATAATGGTATTCAAACTAAAACTATATATATAATTTAGTAAGGGATAAAATAATTTAGTACTAAAACAAAACCTCTACCTCAATTATATAAAAGTAAAACTAAAACTGTTTGGACTATCCAATAAAAACTATAAAAATATATTTGTTGACCTTATTTCTCATTACCATAAACCTAATAACATCAAATATTCAAGATGTTCTACATGGAAAATTTAATTTTAGTTGCTACTAGCTGTAAATTAACATGTATCTATATGCATTGCCATTCTAATGTAAGAAATGGAGCATTTAAAGTATATCTTGAAGACAAATCTAAGTGCACGTATATTGAAGTTGCTGTATGTGAACTAGTTTCACTATTGGCAACTATTTAGCCTAAAAGCCAAGTTATTTACAGTGGACATTTTTGGCAATAAGTTATGAAGAGCTAGAGTACTCCTTTGAAATTCACTTGAACTAAACTGAAAATAATTACTAGAACTGTTGAGACCCTACTAAAACTAAAATAAAATGTACATACAACTAATTTTTTTAAACATAATTATGTATATGAAAACTAAAAATAAACTAAAATGTTTTGTTATACTAAACAACATTATTTGATATGTGATAACTAACTGGAGCTTTGTATATTTTCAAGGAAATGATTTACCAGTCAGTATAGTTTACGTTCAAATTCTTTAGTTATTTTCCTATAAGAAAAGAACAAGTATTATAAAAACAACAAGCTTTTAATGGGGAAATTAGGTAAGTAAAGATGTTATTGGTTTATAAGTAAGTGTCTTTGAAGTAAAGAAGGAAGTACAAGGCATGTTATAACAGGTAAAGATGAGTCACAGTAATAGCATTACCTTAAATGTTTTGTCCACGGTTGTTATAGCTATGCATATGTAAACTGTAATGCTTACTACTCCCATTCCCTACACATTACATGATTATAATGGATCAGGAGTGTAAAATAACAATGATGTCATTGTTTACAAACAAAGGAAAAGGTGTTAACTAGAGACTTACATCAATTTGGTCTACAAGTTGCATCTCTAATTGCATTACATCATAATGGAGCTCTGTTATTTTTTCACCAAGAGATCCACTTGGTTGATCTGTTAACAACTAAACAAGCCTTCTTTGAATCAATTAAACACAGATGGTTTACCTTAAGCTTTCTCTGTCTCATATTGGCTGAATTCTTAACACAGACTCTTCTTATTTGATTCCATTGCTTGTTTATAGCATTGTAAAAAGATTCTCTATCTATTCTTCTCTTTCTTTCTTTCTTCTTCCATCCAATCTGAACTATTTCATTAGATGATCTGAACACCTGTTTTACAATACCTTAACAAACCATAATTGATAATAACCTCCACTGTGTATGTATGTATTACCGTAGATCAGGAAAGTTTTTGTTGTTAAAAAAAATTCGAACATTGGATGATGTATGAAAATAAATTACGCAAACATTATTACACATTGAAATAATAGGGTTAATTAATTTTCATACACACCTCTTATGTTTCGAAATTTTTTTTAACATGTAAATTTTTTACATGAAACTTTTTGTAACGAGAAAGTTTCCTGATCTACGGTTTTATAACATCCTGTGTGTACATATCCACATTAAAATTATAATGTTACACTCTTTCAATCGATCTTCTTCCTCCAGCACCAATGCCAATCTTTTCAGCCTCAGTATCTTCCTCAAATAGTGCATGATATAGCTCATCACCATCGCTCCATCAATATAAGACACCTGATATGATCAAATGTCCAAAATATAGATCAATAAGAATTAATGAGATGTTATTTTCTATCTCATAATACTATTTTATGATCAGTGAACTGTGTTTGGAAATATGGAATGACTTGCAGTCCTGCCAACATAACTTTCAACTAAATAGGGAATTTGTCACAGGAACCTGATACTTAAAAGTATGGCAATATGGAACTAATAAACATGTTATCAACACCTAGTTTATTTTAACTTAAATAAATTGTAATATTCTTATCATACAAGCAGTTAGTTTATAGTAAGTGTTTGTAATCTGGGAGTCCTTTGAGTACTAGCAAGAAATACAATGTCAAACCAATCATTATATCTAATCGAAAAAAGGGCTACTGTCATTAACTGAACTAAAGCTGAAAAGCATAATAGCAAAATTAGGCTAGTTACAATGTATTGTTCCCTTCTTTTTTGTCGCTCACAATATCTTCTATAGTACAATTATTGTGCTCTTACTGAATAAGATGACTTTCTTTTGATTTGCTGATCTTCTTCGTCACTTTGTTTTTCATTTCCTTTTCTTTCATCACAACTTCTTGAACCATATCAAGATGATGTTCCAGACAATGTCTCTCTCTAAACATCAGTAACCTATATTGTTTTTACTATATTATTTAGCTCAACTTACAGCTTCCTGCATGATCATTTGATAATCTAAGTAGATCAAAGATGGGATCAATGCAAGGCAGTACATCTTGTAGTGATGGCTTTTATCAAGATTGTTTTGTTCTCCCACATGTGATGTACAGGACTGAATTGATTACCTCTTTAAACAAAGTGATTGAAGAGAAGGCAACTGTTCTGAGATATAGTACAGTCCCATGAAGATCACTTAATGATTGTAACCCAAAGATAGAACTTGGAGCTTGTAAAGGGAGTTAATCTCCACCCACCTCTTTAATGAAGTTGTGAGCGAGTGATAAATCTTTAAGTTTAGAGTTAGTTTTTTCTAGACCAGAATTTCACGAATGTTATTGAAAGAAAGGTCTAAAATAAATAATGAAATAATAACTTTTTTTACTATTTCTAACCTAGCCATTCCAATTAACCATTTTTCTAAGTCCAGTAATTGACGGAAATAATGTTTGTTTATCCAGTCGTCGAAGCTTACAAAGGTTTTTCAATTGCCCACATTTTTCAATTTGCTGAATATCTGGAAATGAATTCCAAGGGTGTATGTAATAACATTAAAAAAAAATATTAATGTCACAGAACTGTATATACTGTTAATTAGGGAGATGTACACACTATGACTGACTTCTAAAATCAACACAAAAGTTCAACAATCCTTCGAAAATCAATTCCTTCTTTCTGTGCTATACGCCCTGCTTGCACCCACTGGACCTTGTGTCTAAAATTAACTGATGAAGTAGTTCTTTCGTCAATAACACCTGGCTCTGCTGCATCATAAAGACGGCTCATGTCTGTTCCAATCTTAGGGTATATTCATGTACTCATTCAGGTAGTTTGTTGCTATAGAAACGAAAGCTCGTCAGCTCACGTGACGTGAAGGGAAGTACAAACTGAACGGAAGGGCAGTTGGAGCAATAATATTTTTACACTGGTCTATCACACCCTGCCAACTTCAATAGCCCTGGTGGCTATGGCGACCCATAATAAGTCAGTCCAGCACATCGACCTAAACGTCGTAATGCAGGTCAAACACGGCAAAATAGTCGAAGGTCCGAGCCACAAGTTTGTCCCCTTGACTTATTTCAAGCAATTTACTTTCTGTGGCATTGTACCCCGATTTTTATGTAAGAGTTTTGATACATATTAATCTAATTTGAAGGAAGGTTTAGCAGACTGGAACAGAGTTATGTAATCAAACAATTTTTTCACACAATATATGATAAAAAGTCCTTTCATTTTTCCATTATTTAAAATCAACAATATTATTTTTCTTTCAGGGGTGTGACAGACCCCAAGGCTACAGATTGTTTTATGTAAGTACAGAATATCCTCAACAATACACACACATTATGGAATGTTTTTTTTTTTATAAAAGATATATTTCTATTTTAAACTCTTACTATTTTTTCACGCCTGTGGAATTCACACACACAAGAGATGTTTAGAGTATGTCTCCTTCATCTGTCCTGGTACCAGTCTTCCAGCTGGAATGGTAAGACTTGGCAATAACTTAAATCAATATTATCTTTGTTTTTGTTAGGAACCACGGCCACAATACATTCAAAAACTTCATTTTATCTCCTACCTTTTGTGCTCATTGTGGCACAATGATTTATGGATTATTTAATCAAGGTGTAAGAGGTACAGATTGTGTATGACAGCCCCTCAATCTCTGGTCAAGCTTTGGTCCCCCCGTGCTTGTGGAATGGATACTCAAGAAAAGAGGGAGAATTAAGCTGGGATTTTTATATCTGAGCTTTCTGAAGAAACTTGGCGTAAAAAAAAAAAAAAATCTTGAAGGTAATATATTGATCCAACAAATATTCTAAAATAACTAAATTGTTATAGCACATAGGGGTTTTATCATCAACAATCTTGTTATTGTAGCGTAAACACAGCTGGTGCATACAGTATGTCTCCTTTATATTCCACAGTAATAGAAGACCGTTGGGCGAATCTCCTCCTATGGACCCAAAGGGACTGCTGACCCTTATGTCCAAGTGTCTATCTTGTCTGTACTGATGGCACTGAAAGAGCAAACAAAGACAGAGAGAAAAGAGAAAGAATTTGGATGCAAAATACGACGAAACTTTCTTTTTGTGAGTTATGTACTTTTGTATCAATTTTTATTCAGTTATGTTCTTGTAGTGATGTATCTGACAAAGAACTTGAGTTACTACTTGTATGTTTGCAGTCTGGGATTGGGATGTCGAATTGGTAGTACTGATTATATAGGTGGAATGGGTTTAAAAGTGGGGCCGGGGATAGATTTCTGAACACATGGTTCAGGGGTCAGCGAGTTGAATCTTGGTACAAGTTGGGCTTTAGGTGACAATATCAGTCCCCGAAGGAAAAGTGTTAGAATTATTCCTGATGAAGAAGCAAAAAAGTATTTGATTTAACTATGTAAATCTACCTTGTTTAGGTGCTTATAAAATAATTGT
>NW_024536087.1:0-11418 GCF_016097555.1 Gigantopelta aegis
TTAAACTGTATACTATTTATTTAAAGTGTTTACTTACATTTAGTAGTGATCTCCTCTCATATATATTATTTCCTTCTGTCCAATTGCAATACTTGATAAACGCATTAAAATTCCCTATGTCAAAAACAAAAAAATCTCAATATGACTAACAAAACTCCACCTTTTGCTCTTTTTTACCAAATTATTAGCTCACAACTGTTAACAAAAATATGGGCAACAACCTGTAGTAACATCAGAGGTTCATCTTCTGCTTTATTGGGAGGCTACTGAAAATTTAACAAGTTGAAAACTTTTAATTTTAATTTTTAATAACTTCAAAAAACAAATGTTTTTTACTTTAATTAATAAAATATTTAGAAAATAAATAAATTAGTTTTTCATATTCCTTGTGGTATGCACAATCAGTCTGTGTAATTTCACCTCTCTGGTTATAATACTTTCATCAGAATCAAGCATTTAACCGGTGTAATGTGTGAACTATATCAGGCCTCAGACCAATTAATTTCGCTATATGTTTCTATATAGCCTTAGTGGCTATAACATTTTTATTAATATCAGCAGGCCCCGTGAAGTTTTGTATGTACCTTTGCCTGCATGGGGGACACATACCCTGAAAAGGACAACCCCTGTTGTCCAGCTCTTTCTCCCAGCATATTGGTTTAAAACAGACACACACCCTCTAAACCAGGCCGGAGTACACCCATTTTACACAAAAAGCACTACTTTTGCATGGGCCGGAATTACCACAAACAAGTCTTCAATGTCAACAAGTTACACATGTTTTACAAACTACATGCTATCCCCTGTCACTTCAGTCAAACAGTTGCCACTTCATAGCTGTCTGCCATGAAATAATCACAGTCAAACAGCAGACTACTTGCGCGGTGAAACTTCCGGATTTTGGACAACCAAATGGGAAGATAACTGTAATCTGAGGGCCTATCAGTCCATTTTTTTCCCCTAAAAAACTGGCCCACACTAATGCATTCCAATGATATACATATTAAAGCAATGCTCGGTAAGTATCGGTATGTCACCTTTAAACTGAGAGTATACAGAGGCTGTGTTAAAACACCTACCACAGTGCCTTGCCATGGCCAATTTTAGCAATGGAAACTTGAGGGACACCAACTTCAAAATGTAATAACTTTATCAAATTTTGGAATTTCTTCATACAATGAGCAGCTATTTTTTCTTCTACATATGTTCTATCTGCACAGTGTTGTCTTGGAAAGATTTTGAAATATTTAAAGGAAAAAAATCAATCATTAGATTTTACTTCTTTCATTTTTAATTAAATATTAAACTTAAATTTAAATTTTTGAGAAACAAAAAAATCTAAAACTGTAAAATTTTGCATTTTAGATATGATAAGTGGAGGCTTAGTAAAGATATGGTGACTGAATTCATGATACATTATTAGAAATGTGTCAGAGGGATGGTGAAAGTCACAAAAATTGGGGCCATTTGCAACAAATGTTTACACACTAATTTCAGGGAAAATTAGACATGATAGGCCTCATATTCAATTTTGACCTGCTGTATTTACTTAATCTACTTCATTTACTGTATTAGACATGTAGCCACTTTGTAAAAGGCAAAACAGTCCATATAAATGCATATTAATATGAATATGCCCTACAGATATTACTTAGGTATACACCATAATATTTTTTTTGTTGACGACAACTTTGAAAATGAAGATTTTGTCACAAAATGCTGATATAAATCCTACCAAGAGGTACTTGCACCATATTTTTCAGTTTCCAGTGATAACTGTTAACAAGTGTAGTCATGTGCCAGTGTCTGGGATACCTCAGTGTAGTATTTCTTGATTGGAAGGATGTTTGTAGTAATGACCACTGAATATGCATTATGGATTATTCTGCCATATGTATTACAAGCCAAATGTTAACCTTTTTGGCACATTTTCTGCAATAAACTTGACAAGTATACCAGCATCTGATTACTGAACACAATAAATACATTCAGACAGCATAGAATATTAGCCTATTAGATTTTCTAAGGATAAAAGACCATTTTTGAAAAATGACTGAAGTGTGTAATTTACATAAATGTAGGTGAAATGTATTATTAGAGTACTTAATCTTGTTAAAAACTGTATACTATTTATTTAAAGTGTTTAATTACATTTAGTAGTGATATATTCATTATATTTAGATCTTCTGTCCAATTGCAATAATTGAGAAACTCATTAAAATATCAATATGTAAAAAAATTAAAATCTCAATATTGACTAACAAAATCCAACTTTTGCTCTTTTTTACCAAATTATTAGCTCAAACTGTTAAAAAATATTGCAACAACCTGTAGTAACATCAGAGGTCATCTTATGCTATTTTGGAGGATACTGAATTTAAAAGTTGAAAATTTTAATTTTAATTTTTAATAAATTCAAAAAAAAATGTTTTTTTAATTTAATAAAATATTTAGAAAATAAATAAATTAGTTTTCATATTCCTTGTGGTATGCACAATCAGTCTGTGTAATTTCACCTCTCTGGTTATAATACTTTCATCAGAATCAAGCATTTAACCGGTGTAATGTGTGAACTATATCAGGCCTCAGACCACAATTAATTTCGCTATATGTTTCTATATAGCCTTAGTGGCTATAACATTTTTTATTAATATCAGCAGGCCCGTGAAGTTTTGTATGTACCTTTGCCTGCATGGGGGACACATACCCTGAAAAGGACAACCCCTGTTGTCCAGCTCTTTCTCCCAGCATATTGGTTTAAACAGACACACCCTCTAAACCAGGCCGGAGTACACCATTTTACACAAAAAGCACTACTTTTGCATGGGCCGGAATTACCACAAACAAGTCTTCAATGTCAACAAGTTACACATGTTTACAAACTACATGCTATCCCCTGTCACTTCAGTCAAACAGTTGCCACTTCATAGCTGTCTGCCATGAAATAATCACAGTCAAACAGCAGACTACTTGCGCGGTGAAACTTCCGGATTTTGGACAACCAAATGGGAAGATAACTGTAATCTGAGGCCTATCAGTCCCATTTTTTCCCCTAAAAACTGGCCCACACTAATGCATTCCAATGATATACATATTAAAGCAATGCTCGGTAAGTATCGGTATGTCACCTTTAAACTGAGAGTATACAGAGGCTGTGTTAAAACACCTACCACAGTGCCTTGCCATGGCCAATTTTAGCAATGGAAACTTGAGGGACACCAACTTCAAAATGTAATAACTTTATCAAATTTTGGAATTTCTTCATACAATGAGCAGCTATTTTTTCTTCTACATATGTTCTATCTGCACAGTGTTGTCTTGGAAAGATTTTGAAATATTTAAAGGAAAAAAAAATCAATCATTAGATTTTACTTCATTTTTAATTAAATATTAAACTTAAATTTAAATTTTTGAGAAACAAAAAAATCTAAAACTGTAAAATTTTGCATTTTAGATATGATAAGTGGAGGCTTAGTAAAGATATGGTGACTGAATTCATGATACATTATTAGAAATGTGTCAGAGGGATGGTGAAAGTCACAAAATTGGGGCCATTTGCAACAAATGTTTACACACTAATTTCAGGGAAAATTAGACATGATAGGCCTCATATTCAATTTTGACCTGCTGTATTTACTTAATCTACTTCATTTACTGTATTAGACATGTAGCCACTTTGTAAAAGGCAAAACAGTCCATATAAATGCATATTAATATGAATATGCCCTACAGATATTACTTAGGTATACACCATAATATTTTTTTTGTTGACGACAACTTTGAAAATGAAGATTTTGTCACAAAATGCTGATATAAATCCTACCAAGAGGTACTTGCACCATATTTTTTCAGTTTCCAGTGATAACTGTTAACAAGTGTAGTCATGTGCCAGTGTCTGGGATACCTCAGTGTAGTATTTCTTGATTGGAAGGATGTTTGTAGTAATGACCACTGAATATGCATTATGGATTATTCTGCCATATGTATTACAAGCCAAATGTTAACCTTTTTGGCACATTTTCTGCAATAAACTTGACAAGTATACCAGCATCTGATTACTGAACACAATAAATACATTCAGACAGCATAGAATATTAGCCTATTAGATTTTCTAAGGATAAAAGACCATTTTTGAAAAATGACTGAAGTGTGTAATTTACATAAATGTAGGTGAAATGTATTATTAGAGTACTTAATCTTGTTAAAAACTGTATACTATTTATTTAAAGTGTTTAATTACATTTAGTAGTGATATATTCATTATATTTAGATCTTCTGTCCAATTGCAATAATTGAGAAACTCATTAAAATTCAATATGTAAAAAAAAATTAAAATCTCAATATTGACTAACAAAATCCAACTTTTGCTCTTTTTTACCAAATTATTAGCTCAAAACTGTTAAAAAATATTGCAACAACCTGTAGTAACATCAGAGGTCATTTTATGCTATTTTGGAGGATATTGAAATTTAAAAGTTTAAAATTTTTATTTTTATTTTTAATAAATTAAAAAAAAATGTTTTTTAATTTAATAAAATATTTAGAAAATAAATAAATTAGTTTTCATATTCCTTGTGGTATGCACAATCAGTCTGTGTAATTTCACCTCTCTGGTTATAATACTTTCATCAGAATCAAGCATTTAACCGGTGTAATGTGTGAACTATATCAGGCCTCAGACCACAATTAATTTCGCTATATGTTTCTATATAGCCTTAGTGGCTATAACATTTTTATTAATATCAGCAGGCCCGTGAAGTTTTGTATGTACCTTTGCCTGCATGGGGGACACATACCCTGAAAAGGACAACCCCTGTTGTCCAGCTCTTTCTCCCAGCATATTGGTTTAAACAGACACACCCTCTAAACCAGGCCGGAGTACAACCCATTTTACACAAAAAGCACTACTTTTGCATGGGCCGGAATTACCACAAACAAGTCTTCAATGTCAACAAGTTACACATGTTTACAAACTACATGCTATCCCCTGTCACTTCAGTCAAACAGTTGCCACTTCATAGCTGTCTGCCATGAAATAATCACAGTCAAACAGCAGACTACTTGCGCGGTGAAACTTCCGGATTTTGGACAACCAAATGGGAAGATAACTGTAATCTGAGGCCTATCAGTCCATTTTTTCCCCTAAAAACTGGCCCACACTAATGCATTCCAATGATATACATATTAAAGCAATGCTCGGTAAGTATCGGTATGTCACCTTTAAACTGAGAGTATACAGAGGCTGTGTTAAAACACACCTACCACAGTGCCTTGCCATGGCCAATTTTAGCAATGGAAACTTGAGGGACACCAACTTCAAAATGTAATAACTTTATCAAATTTTGGAATTTCTTCATACAATGAGCAGCTATTTTTTCTTCTACATATGTTCTATCTGCACAGTGTTGTCTTGGAAAGATTTTGAAATATTTAAAGGAAAAAAAATCAATCATTAGATTTTACTTCATTTTTAATTAAATATTAAACTTAAATTTAAATTTTTGAAAAACAAAAAAATCTAAAACTGTAAAAATTTTGCATTTTAGATATGATAAGTGGAGGCTTAGTAAGATATGGTGACTGAATTCATGATACATTATTAGAAATGTGTCAGAGGGATGGTGAAAGTCACAAAATTGGGGCCATTTGCAACAAATGTTTACACACTAATTTCAGGGAAAATTAGACATGATAGGCCTCATATTCAATTTTGACCTGCTGTATTTACTTAATCTACTTCATTTACTGTATTAGACATGTAGCCACTTTGTAAAAGGCAAAACAGTCCATATAAATGCATATTAATATGAATATGCCCTACAGATATTACTTAGGTATACACCATAATATTTTTTTTGTTGACGACAACTTTGAAAATGAAGATTTTGTCACAAAATGCTGATATAAATCCTACCAAGAGGTACTTGCACCATATTTTTCAGTTTCCAGTGATAACTGTTAACAAGTGTAGTCATGTGCCAGTGTCTGGGATACCTCAGTGTAGTATTTCTTGATTGGAAGGATGTTTGTAGTAATGACCACTGAATATGCATTATGGATTATTCTGCCATATGTATTACAAGCCAAATGTTAACCTTTTTGGCACATTTTCTGCAATAAACTTGACAAGTATACCAGCATCTGATTACTGAACACAATAAATACATTCAGACAGCATAGAATATTAGCCTATTAGATTTTCTAAGGATAAAAGACCATTTTTGAAAAATGACTGAAGTGTGTAATTTACATAAATGTAGGTGAAATGTATTATTAGAGTACTTAATCTTGTTAAAAAACTGTATACTATTTATTTAAAGTGTTTAATTACATTTAGTAGTGATATATTCATTATATTTAGATCTTCTGTCCAATTGCAATAATTGAGAAACTCATTAAAATTCAATATGTAAAAAAAAAAAAATCTCAATATTGACTAACAAAATCCAACTTTTGCTCTTTTTACCAAATTATTAGCTCAAAACTGTTAAAAATATTGCAACAACCTGTAGTAACATCAGAGGTCATCTTATGCTATTTTGGAGGATACTGAAATTTAAAAGTTGAAAATTTTAATTTTAATTTTTAATAAATTCAAAAAAAATGTTTTTTAATTTAATAAAATATTTAGAAAATAAATAAATTAGTTTTCATATTCCTTGTGGTATGCACAATCAGTCTGTGTAATTTCACCTCTCTGGTTATAATACTTTCATCAGAATCAAGCATTTAACCGGTGTAATGTGTGAACTATATCAGGCCTCAGACCACAATTAATTTCGCTATATGTTTCTATATAGCCTTAGTGGCTATAACATTTTTATTAATATCAGCAGGCCCGTGAAGTTTTGTATGTACCTTTGCCTGCATGGGGGACACATACCCTGAAAAGGACAACCCCTGTTGTCCAGCTCTTTCTCCCAGCATATTGGTTTAAACAGACACACCCTCTAAACCAGGCCGGAGTACACCCATTTTACACAAAAAGCACTACTTTTGCATGGGCCGGAATTACCACAAACAAGTCTTCAATGTCAACAAGTTACACATGTTTACAAACTACATGCTATCCCCTGTCACTTCAGTCAAACAGTTGCCACTTCATAGCTGTCTGCCATGAAATAATCACAGTCAAACAGCAGACTACTTGCGCGGTGAAACTTCCGGATTTTGGACAACCAAATGGGAAGATAACTGTAATCTGAGGCCTATCAGTCCATTTTTTTTTCCCCTAAAAAACTGGCCCACACTAATGCATTCCAATGATATACATATTAAAGCAATGCTCGGTAAGTATCGGTATGTCACCTTTAAACTGAGAGTATACAGAGGCTGTGTTAAAACACCTACCACAGTGCCTTGCCATGGCCAATTTTAGCAATGGAAACTTGAGGGACACCAACTTCAAAATGTAATAACTTTATCAAATTTTGGAATTTCTTCATACAATGAGCAGCTATTTTTTCTTCTACATATGTTCTATCTGCACAGTGTTGTCTTGGAAAGATTTTGAAATATTTAAGGAAAAAAAAATCAATCATTAGATTTTACTTCATTTTTAATTAAATATTAAACTTAAATTTAAATTTTTGAGAAACAAAAAAATCTAAAACTGTAAAATTTTGCATTTTAGATATGATAAGTGGAGGCTTAGTAAAGATATGGTGACTGAATTCATGATACATTATTAGAAATGTGTCAGAGGGATGGTGAAAGTCACAAAATTGGGGCCATTTGCAACAAATGTTTACACACTAATTTCAGGGAAAATTAGACATGATAGGCCTCATATTCAATTTTGACCTGCTGTATTTACTTAATCTACTTCATTTACTGTATTAGACATGTAGCCACTTTGTAAAAGGCAAAACAGTCCATATAATGCATATTAATATGAATATGCCCTACAGATATTACTTAGGTATACACCATAATATTTTTTTTGTTGACGACAACTTTGAAAATGAAGATTTTGTCACAAAATGCTGATATAAATCCTACCAAGAGGTACTTGCACCATATATTTTTCAGTTTCCAGTGATAACTGTTAACAAGTGTAGTCATGTGCCAGTGTCTGGGATACCTCAGTGTAGTATTTCTTGATTGGAAGGATGTTTGTAGTAATGACCACTGAATATGCATTATGGATTATTCTGCCATATGTATTACAAGCCAAATGTTAACCTTTTTGGCACATTTTCTGCAATAAACTTGACAAGTATACCAGCATCTGATTACTGAACACAATAAATACATTCAGACAGCATAGAATATTAGCCTATTAGATTTTCTAAGGATAAAAGACCATTTTTGAAAAATGACTGAAGTGTGTAATTTACATAAATGTAGGTGAAATGTATTATTAGAGTACTTAATCTTGTTAAAAACTGTATACTATTTATTTAAAGTGTTTAATTACATTTAGTAGTGATATATTCATTATATTTAGATCTTCTGTCCAATTGCAATAATTGAGAAACTCATTAAAATTCAATATGTAAAAAAAATTAAAATCTCAATATTGACTAACAAAATCCAACTTTTGCTCTTTTTTACCAAATTATTAGCTCAAAACTGTTAAAAAATATTGCAACAACCTGTAGTAACATCAGAGGTCATCTTATGCTATTTTGGAGGATACTGAAATTTAAAAGTTGAAAATTTTAATTTTAATTTTTAATAATTCAAAAAAAATGTTTTTTAATTTAATAAAATATTTAGAAAATAAATAAATTAGTTTTCATATTCCTTGTGGTATGCACAATCAGTCTGTGTAATTTCACCTCTCTGGTTATAATACTTTCATCAGAATCAAGCATTTAACCGGTGTAATGTGTGAACTATATCAGGCCTCAGACCACAATTAATTTCGCTATATGTTTCTATATAGCCTTAGTGGCTATAACATTTTTATTAATATCAGCAGGCCCGTGAAGTTTTGTATGTACCTTTGCCTGCATGGGGGACACATACCCTGAAAAGGACAACCCCTTTGTCCAGCTCTTTCTCCCAGCATATTGGTTTAAACAGACACACCCTCTAAACCAGGCCGGAGTACACCCATTTTACACAAAAAGCACTAGTTTTGCATGGGCCGGAATTACCACAAACAAGTCTTCAATGTCAACAAGTTACACATGTTTACAAACTACATGCTATCCCCTGTCACTTCAGTCAAACAGTTGCCACTTCATAGCTGTCTGCCATGAAATAATCACAGTCAAACAGCAGACTACTTGCGCGGTGAAACTTCCGGATTTTGGACAACCAAATGGGAAGATAACTGTAATCTGAGGCCTATCAGTCCATTTTTTTTCCCCTAAAAACTGGCCCACACTAATGCATTCCAATGATATACATATTAAAGCAATGCTCGGTAAGTATCGGTATGTCACCTTTAAACTGAGAGTATACAGAGGCTGTGTTAAAACACCTACCACAGTGCCTTGCCATGGCCAATTTTAGCAATGGAAACTTGAGGGACACCAACTTCAAAATGTAATAACTTTATCAAATTTTTGGAATTTCTTCATACAATGAGCAGCTATTTTTTCTTCTACATATGTTCTATCTGCACAGTGTTGTCTTGGAAAGATTTTGAAATATTTAAAGGAAAAAAAATCAATCATTAGATTTTACTTCATTTTTAATTAAATATTAAACTTAAATTTAAATTTTTGAGAAACAAAAAAATCTAAAACTGTAAAATTTTGCATTTTAGATATGATAAGTGGAGGCTTAGTAAAGATATGGTGACTGAATTCATGATACATTATTAGAAATGTGTCAGAGGGATGGTGAAAGTCACAAAATTGGGGCCATTTGCAACAAATGTTTACACACTAATTTCAGGGAAAATTAGACATGATAGGGCCTCATATTCAATTTTGACCTGCTGTATTTACTTAATCTACTTCATTTACTGTATTAGACATGTAGCCACTTTGTAAAAGGCAAAACAGTCCATATAAATGCATATTAATATGAATATGCCCTACAGATTTACTTAGGTATACACCATAATATTTTTTTTGTTGACGACAACTTTGAAAATGAAGATTTTGTCACAAAATGCTGATATAAATCCTACCAAGAGGTACTTGCACCATATTTTTCAGTTTCCAGTGATAACTGTTAACAAGTGTAGTCATGTGCCAGTGTCTGGGATACCTCAGTGTAGTATTTCTTGATTGGAATGATGTTGTTAGTAATGACCACTGATATGCAATTATGGATTATTCTGCCATATGTATTACAAGCCAAATGTTTACCTTTTGGGCACATTTTCTGCAATAAACTTGACAAGTATACCAGCTATCTTATTACTGAACACAATAATACATTCAGTAACAGCATAGAATATTAGCCTATTAGATTTTCTAATGATAAAGAGACCATTTTTGAAAAATGACTGAAGTGTGGTAAATTTACATAAATGTAGGTGAAATGTATTATTAGAGTACTTAATCTTGTTAAAACCTGTATACTATTTATTTAAAGTGTGTTAACTTACCATTTTAGTAGTGATAATATTTCATTATATTTTAGATCTTCTGTCCAATTGAATAATTGAGAACTCATTAAATTCAATATGTTCAACAAAAAAAAATCTCCAATATTGACTCACAAATCCAACTTTTGCTCTTTTTTAACCAAATTATTTAGCTTCACAACTGTTAAACACATAATAGCCACAAACCTGTAGTAACATCAGAGGTCATCTTATGCTATTTTGGATGATACTGAAAATTAAAAAGTTGAAAAATTCTACTTTTAATTTTTAATAAAATAAAACAAAAATGTTTTTTATTTAATAAAATATTTAGAAAATCAATAAAGTAGTTTTCATATTCCTTGTGGTATGCACAATCGTCCTGTGTAATTTTCACCTCTCTCTGGTTATAATACTTTCATCAGAATCAAGCATTTAACCTGTGTAATTGTGTACTATATCATTCCTCAGACCACCATTAATTTCGCTATATGTTTTCCCTATAGCCTTAGTGTCTATAACAGTTTTATATATCAGCAGGCCTGAAGTTTTTGTATGTACCTTTGCCTGCAGGGGGACACATACCCTTAAAGGACAACCCTGTTGTCCACTGCTTTCTCCCCATATTGGTTTTAAATACACACCCTCTACACCCAGGCCGGAGTACACCCCTTTTACACAAAAAAGCACTACTTTTGCATGGGCCGAATTCCACAAACCAATCTTCAATGTCAAACAAGTTCACATGTTACAAACACATCTACCCCTGCCCTTCAGTCAAACCTTCCCCTTCATAGCTGTCCTGGCCATGAAAAATCACCGGTCCAAAACACAACTACTTGCGCTTGAAACTTCCGGATTTTTGACAACCAAATGGGAAGATAACCTGGTAATTAGGCCTCTTCATTCCCTTTTTTTCCCCTAAA
>NW_024536088.1:0-15065 GCF_016097555.1 Gigantopelta aegis
ATTAATGAAGATTTTTTTTTTTTCCCCTTTAAATTTTCAATCTTTCCAAGACAACACTGTGCAAATAGAACTAGTAAGAAAAATTGCTTCTTGTATGAAGAAATTCCCAAATTTGATAAAGTTTTACATTTTGAAGTTGGTGTCCCTAAGTTTCCATTTCTAAATTGGCCATGGCAAGGCCCGTGGGAGTTTTTTTAACACAGCCTCTGTAACCTCATTTAAGGTGACATCCGATACTTACCGACTGCTTTAATATTTTACATGGAATCATTAGGTGGGCCTTTTTAGGGGAAAAAATTGACTGAAGGCCTCAATTACGTTTCTTCCCTTTTGTTTTCCAAAATCCGAAGTTACCCGCGAAGTTCGCTGTTTGCCGTGATATTCAGCAACAGCATGTGGCAAACTTTTTGACTGAAGGGAAAGGGGATGCTGTATTTGTAAACTTTTTAACTTGTTGACTTGAAGACTTGTTTTGGATTCCGGCCCATGCAAATTGTCTTTTTTGTAAAGGTTACTTTCCGCCCCGGTTTAAGGGTGGGTCTGTTTAAACCATATGCTGGAGAAAGAGCTGGGACAACAGGGTTGTCCTTTTCAGGGTTGTTCCCCCCTCGGCAAAGGTACTACAAAAACTTCCGGGGCCTCTGTATTTAAAAAATTTTAACCCTAAGGCATTAAAAATGCGAAATTAAATTTTGTCTGAGGCCTGATATTTTCACACTTAAACACCGTTAAATGCTTGATTTGAAAAGTTTATAACCAAGAGGTGAAATTTACCAGACTGATTGTGCATACCACAAAGGATATGAAAAAATTTTTTATTTTCTAAATTTTTATTAAATTAAAAACTTTTTTTTTTAATTTATTTAAAAAAATTAAATTAAAAATTTCAACTTTTAAATTTCAATCCTCCAAATAGCATAAATGACCTCGATTTACTACAGGTTGGTTTGCCAAAATTTTTTAACATTTTGGGCTAATAATTGGTAAAAAAAGCAAAATTGGTTTTGTTAGTCATTTGGATTTTTTTTTTTTACTATTGAATTTTAATGGTTTTCTCAATTATTTGCAATTGGACAGAAAGCTAAAATAAGAATATATCACTACTAAATGTTTAACACTTTTAATAATAGTAAACGTTTTTAAAAGATTAAGTACTCATAATACATTTCACCTACTTATTAAATTACACCTTTCATATTTTTCAAAATGGTCTTTTATCCTTAGAAAATCTAAAGGCTAATTTCTATGCTGCTGAAGGTATTTATTGTGTTCAGTAATCAAGCTGGTTACTTCAAGTTTATTGGAAAAATGTCCAAAAGGTTAACTTTGGCTTTAATCTTGGCAATAATCCATAATGCATTTCATGGTCTTACTACAAACATCCTTCCAATCAAGAAAAATCTACATGGGTATCCCAGACCGGCACTACTACTTGTTAACAGTTACCTGGAACTAAAAATAAGGTGCAAGTCCTCTGGTAGGTTTTTCACATTTTTGACAAAATCTTCATTTTCACCAGTTTGGCGTCAAAAAAAAAATATTATGGTGGGAATACCTAAGTACTATTGTAGCATATTTCAAATATTAATATGCATTTATGGACCGTTTTGCCTTTTACAAAGTGGCTACATGTCTAATACAGTAAGGAAAGTAAGTTCAGTAAATACAGCAGGTCAAATTTGATATTGAGGCCTATCATCATTCCTAATTTTCCCTGAAATTAGTGGTGTAACATTTTGTTGCAAATGGGGGGCCCCCAATTTTGTGACTTTCATCCATCCCTCTGACACATTTTCTAATAATGTAATCATGAAAATTCAGTCACCATAATCTTTACTAAGGCCTCCCACTTATCATATCTCTAAAATGCCAAATTTTACAGTTTTGATTTTTTTTGTTTTTCAAAAATTTAAATTTAAGTTAATATTTACATTAAAAATGAAGTAAAATCTAAATGATTGATTTTTTTTCCTTTAAATATTTCAAAATCTTTCCCAGGCCAACACTGTGCAGATGAACATATGTAGAAGAAAAATAGCTGCTCATTGTATGAAGAAATTCCAAAATTTGATAAGTTATTACATTTTGAAGTTGGGTCCCTCAAGTTTCCATTGCTAAAATGGCCATGGCAAGGCACTTGGGTAGGTGTTTTAACACAGCCTCTGTATACTCTCAGTTTAAAGGTGACAACCGATACTTACCGAGCATTGCTTTAATAGTATATCATTGGAATGCATTAGTGTGGGCCAGTTTTTAGGGGGAAAAAAATGGACTGATAGGCCTCAGATTACAGTTATCTTCCCATTTGGTTGTCCAAAATCCGGAAGTTTCACCGCGCAAGTAGTCTGCTGTTTGACTTGTGATTATCATGGCAGACAGCTATGAAGTGGCAAACTGTTGACTGAAGTGAAGTGACAGGGGATAGCATGTAGTTTGTAAACATGTGTAACTGTTGACATTGAAGACTTGTTTTGTGGGTAATTCGGCCCATGCAAACAGTAGCGTTTTGTTTTGTAAAATGGGTGTACTCCGGCCTGGTTTAGAGGGTGTGTCTGTTTTAAACCAATATGCTGGGAGAAGAGAGCTGGACAACAGGGGTTGTCCTTTTCAGGGTATGTGTCCCCATGCAGGCAAAGGTACATACAAAACTTCACGGGCCTGCTGATATTATATAAAAATGTTATAGCCACTAAGGCTATATAGAAACATATAGCGAAATTAATTGTGGTCTGAGGCCTGATATAGTTCACACATTACACCGGTTAAATGCTTGATTCTGATGAAAGTATTATAACCAGAGAGGTGAAATTACACAGACTGATTGTGCATACCACAAGGAATATGAAAACTAATTTATTTATTTCTAAATATTTTATTAAATTAAAAAACATTTTTTTTTGAATTTATTAAAAATTAAAATTAAAATTTTCAACTTTTAAATTTCAGTATCCTCCAAAATAGCATAAAATGACCTCTGATGTTACTACAGGTTGTTGCAATATTTTTTAACAGTTTTGAGCTAATAATTTGGTAAAAAAGAGCAAAAGTTGGATTTTGTTAGTCAATATTGAGATTTTTTTTTTTTTACATATTGAATTTTAATGAGTTTCTCAATTATTGCAATTGGACAGAAGATCTAAATATAATGAATATATCACTACTAAATGTAATTAAACACTTTAAATAAATAGTATACAGTTTTTAACAAGATTAAGTACTCTAATAATACATTTCACCTACATTTATGTAAATTACACACTTCAGTCATTTTTCAAAAATGGTCTTTTATCCTTAGAAAATCTAATAGGCTAATATTCTATGCTGTCTGAATGTATTTATTGTGTTCAGTAATCAGATGCTGGTATACTTGTCAAGTTTATTGCAGAAAATGTGCCAAAAAGGTTAACATTTGGCTTGTAATACATATGGCAGAATAATCCATAATGCATATTCAGTGGTCATTACTACAAACATCCTTCCAATCAAGAAATACTACACTGAGGTATCCCAGACACTGGCACATGACTACACTTGTTAACAGTTATCACTGGAAACTGAAAAATATGGTGCAAGTACCTCTTGGTAGGATTTATATCAGCATTTTGTGACAAAATCTTCATTTTCAAAGTTGTCGTCAACAAAAAAAATATTATGGTGTATACCTAAGTAATATCTGTAGGGCATATTCATATTAATATGCATTTATATGGACTGTTTTGCCTTTTACAAAGTGGCTACATGTCTAATACAGTAAATGAAGTAGATTAAGTAAATACAGCAGGTCAAAATTGAATATGAGGCCTATCATGTCTAATTTTCCCTGAAATTAGTGTGTAAACATTTGTTGCAAATGGCCCCAATTTTGTGACTTTCACCATCCCTCTGACACATTTCTAATAATGTATCATGAATTCAGTCACCATATCTTTACTAAGCCTCCACTTATCATATCTAAAATGCAAAATTTTACAGTTTTAGATTTTTTTGTTTTTCAAAAATTTAAATTTAAGTTTAATATTTAATTAAAAATGAAGTAAAATCTAATGATTGATTTTTTTTCCTTTAAATATTTCAAAATCTTTCCAAGACAACACTGTGCAGATAGAACATATGTAGAAGAAAAAATAGCTGCTCATTGTATGAAGAAATTCCAAAATTTGATAAAGTTATTACATTTTGAAGTTGGTGTCCCTCAAGTTTCCATTGCTAAAATTGGCCATGGCAAGGCACTGTGGTAGGTGTTTTAACACAGCCTCTGTATACTCTCAGTTTAAAGGTGACATACCGATACTTACCGAGCATTGCTTTAATATGTATATCATTGGAATGCATTAGTGTGGGCCAGTTTTTAGGGGAAAAAATGGACTGATAGGCCTCAGATTACAGTTATCTTCCCATTTGGTTGTCCAAAATCCGGAAGTTTCACCGCGCAAGTAGTCTGCTGTTTGACTGTGATTATTTCATGGCAGACAGCTATGAAGTGGCAACTGTTTGACTGAAGTGACAGGGGATAGCATGTAGTTTGTAAACATGTGTAACTTGTTGACATTGAAGACTTGTTTGTGGTAATTCCGGCCCATGCAAAAGTAGTGCTTTTTGTGTAAAATGGGTGTACTCCGGCCTGGTTTAGAGGGTGTGTCTGTTTAAACCAATATGCTGGGAGAAAGAGCTGGACAACAGGGGTTGTCCTTTTCAGGGTATGTGTCCCCCATGCAGGCAAAGGTACATACAAAACTTCACGGGCCTGCTGATATTAATAAAAATGTTATAGCCACTAAGGCTATATAGAAACATATAGCGAAATTAATTGTGGTCTGAGGCCTGATATAGTTCACACATTACACCGGTTAAATGCTTGATTCTGATGAAAGTATTATAACCAGAGAGGTGAAATTACACAGACTGATTGTGCATACCACAAGGAATATGAAAACTAATTTATTTATTTTCTAAATATTTTATTAAATTAAAAAACATTTTTTTTGAATTTATTAAAAATTAAAATTAAAATTTTCAACTTTTAAATTTCAGTATCCTCCAAAATAGCATAAAATGACCTCTGATGTTACTACAGGTTGTTGCAATATTTTTTAACAGTTTTGAGCTAATAATTTGGTAAAAAAGAGCAAAAGTTGGATTTTGTTAGTCAATATTGAGATTTTAATTTTTTTTACATATTGAATTTTAATGAGTTTCTCAATTATTGCAATTGGACAGAAGATCTAAATATAATGAATATATCACTACTAAATGTAATTAAACACTTTAAATAAATAGTATACAGTTTTTAACAAGATTAAGTACTCTAATAATACATTTCACCTACATTTATGTAAATTACACACTTCAGTCATTTTTCAAAAATGGTCTTTTATCCTTAGAAAATCTAATAGGCTAATATTCTATGCTGTCTGAATGTATTTATTGTGTTCAGTAATCAGATGCTGGTATACTTGTCAAGTTTATTGCAGAAAATGTGCCAAAAAGGTTAACATTTGGCTTGTAATACATATGGCAGAATAATCCATAATGCATATTCAGTGGTCATTACTACAAACATCCTTCCAATCAAGAAATACTACACTGAGGTATCCCAGACACTGGCACATGACTACACTTGTTAACAGTTATCACTGGAAACTGAAAAATATGGTGCAAGTACCTCTTGGTAGGATTTATATCAGCATTTTGTGACAAAATCTTCATTTTCAAAGTTGTCGTCAACAAAAAAAATATTATGGTGTATACCTAAGTAATATCTGTAGGGCATATTCATATTAATATGCATTTATATGGACTGTTTTGCCTTTTACAAAGTGGCTACATGTCTAATACAGTAAATGAAGTAGATTAAGTAAATACAGCAGGTCAAAATTGAATATGAGGCCTATCATGTCTAATTTTCCCTGAAATTAGTGTGTAAACATTTGTTGCAAATGGCCCCAATTTTGTGACTTTCACCATCCCTCTGACACATTTCTAATAATGTATCATGAATTCAGTCACCATATCTTTACTAAGCCTCCACTTATCATATCTAAAATGCAAAATTTTACAGTTTTAGATTTTTTTGTTTTTCAAAAATTTAAATTTAAGTTTAATATTTAATTAAAAATGAAGTAAAATCTAATGATTGATTTTTTTTCCTTTAAATATTTCAAAATCTTTCCAAGACAACACTGTGCAGATAGAACATATGTAGAAGAAAAAATAGCTGCTCATTGTATGAAGAAATTCCAAAATTTGATAAAGTTATTACATTTTGAAGTTGGTGTCCCTCAAGTTTCCATTGCTAAAATTGGCCATGGCAAGGCACTGTGGTAGGTGTTTTAACACAGCCTCTGTATACTCTCAGTTTAAAGGTGACATACCGATACTTACCGAGCATTGCTTTAATATGTATATCATTGGAATGCATTAGTGTGGGCCAGTTTTTAGGGGAAAAAATGGACTGATAGGCCTCAGATTACAGTTATCTTCCCATTTGGTTGTCCAAAATCCGGAAGTTTCACCGCGCAAGTAGTCTGCTGTTTGACTGTGATTATTTCATGGCAGACAGCTATGAAGTGGCAACTGTTTGACTGAAGTGACAGGGGATAGCATGTAGTTTGTAAACATGTGTAACTTGTTGACATTGAAGACTTGTTTGTGGTAATTCCGGCCCATGCAAAAGTAGTGCTTTTTGTGTAAAATGGGTGTACTCCGGCCTGGTTTAGAGGGTGTGTCTGTTTAAACCAATATGCTGGGAGAAAGAGCTGGACAACAGGGGTTGTCCTTTTCAGGGTATGTGTCCCCCATGCAGGCAAAGGTACATACAAAACTTCACGGGCCTGCTGATATTAATAAAAATGTTATAGCCACTAAGGCTATATAGAAACATATAGCGAAATTAATTGTGGTCTGAGGCCTGATATAGTTCACACATTACACCGGTTAAATGCTTGATTCTGATGAAAGTATTATAACCAGAGAGGTGAAATTACACAGACTGATTGTGCATACCACAAGGAATATGAAAACTAATTTATTTATTTTCTAAATATTTTATTAAATTAAAAAACATTTTTTTTGAATTTATTAAAAATTAAAATTAAAATTTTCAACTTTTAAATTTCAGTATCCTCCAAAATAGCATAAAATGACCTCTGATGTTACTACAGGTTGTTGCAATATTTTTTAACAGTTTTGAGCTAATAATTTGGTAAAAAAGAGCAAAAGTTGGATTTTGTTAGTCAATATTGAGATTTTAATTTTTTTTACATATTGAATTTTAATGAGTTTCTCAATTATTGCAATTGGACAGAAGATCTAAATATAATGAATATATCACTACTAAATGTAATTAAACACTTTAAATAAATAGTATACAGTTTTTAACAAGATTAAGTACTCTAATAATACATTTCACCTACATTTATGTAAATTACACACTTCAGTCATTTTTCAAAAATGGTCTTTTATCCTTAGAAAATCTAATAGGCTAATATTCTATGCTGTCTGAATGTATTTATTGTGTTCAGTAATCAGATGCTGGTATACTTGTCAAGTTTATTGCAGAAAATGTGCCAAAAAGGTTAACATTTGGCTTGTAATACATATGGCAGAATAATCCATAATGCATATTCAGTGGTCATTACTACAAACATCCTTCCAATCAAGAAATACTACACTGAGGTATCCCAGACACTGGCACATGACTACACTTGTTAACAGTTATCACTGGAAACTGAAAAATATGGTGCAAGTACCTCTTGGTAGGATTTATATCAGCATTTTGTGACAAAATCTTCATTTTCAAAGTTGTCGTCAACAAAAAAAATATTATGGTGTATACCTAAGTAATATCTGTAGGGCATATTCATATTAATATGCATTTATATGGACTGTTTTGCCTTTTACAAAGTGGCTACATGTCTAATACAGTAAATGAAGTAGATTAAGTAAATACAGCAGGTCAAAATTGAATATGAGGCCTATCATGTCTAATTTTCCCTGAAATTAGTGTGTAAACATTTGTTGCAAATGGCCCCAATTTTGTGACTTTCACCATCCCTCTGACACATTTCTAATAATGTATCATGAATTCAGTCACCATATCTTTACTAAGCCTCCACTTATCATATCTAAAATGCAAAATTTTACAGTTTTAGATTTTTTTGTTTTTCAAAAATTTAAATTTAAGTTTAATATTTAATTAAAAATGAAGTAAAATCTAATGATTGATTTTTTTTCCTTTAAATATTTCAAAATCTTTCCAAGACAACACTGTGCAGATAGAACATATGTAGAAGAAAAAATAGCTGCTCATTGTATGAAGAAATTCCAAAATTTGATAAAGTTATTACATTTTGAAGTTGGTGTCCCTCAAGTTTCCATTGCTAAAATTGGCCATGGCAAGGCACTGTGGTAGGTGTTTTAACACAGCCTCTGTATACTCTCAGTTTAAAGGTGACATACCGATACTTACCGAGCATTGCTTTAATATGTATATCATTGGAATGCATTAGTGTGGGCCAGTTTTTAGGGGAAAAAATGGACTGATAGGCCTCAGATTACAGTTATCTTCCCATTTGGTTGTCCAAAATCCGGAAGTTTCACCGCGCAAGTAGTCTGCTGTTTGACTGTGATTATTTCATGGCAGACAGCTATGAAGTGGCAACTGTTTGACTGAAGTGACAGGGGATAGCATGTAGTTTGTAAACATGTGTAACTTGTTGACATTGAAGACTTGTTTGTGGTAATTCCGGCCCATGCAAAAGTAGTGCTTTTTGTGTAAAATGGGTGTACTCCGGCCTGGTTTAGAGGGTGTGTCTGTTTAAACCAATATGCTGGGAGAAAGAGCTGGACAACAGGGGTTGTCCTTTTCAGGGTATGTGTCCCCCATGCAGGCAAAGGTACATACAAAACTTCACGGGCCTGCTGATATTAATAAAAATGTTATAGCCACTAAGGCTATATAGAAACATATAGCGAAATTAATTGTGGTCTGAGGCCTGATATAGTTCACACATTACACCGGTTAAATGCTTGATTCTGATGAAAGTATTATAACCAGAGAGGTGAAATTACACAGACTGATTGTGCATACCACAAGGAATATGAAAACTAATTTATTTATTTTCTAAATATTTTATTAAATTAAAAAACATTTTTTTTGAATTTATTAAAAATTAAAATTAAAATTTTCAACTTTTAAATTTCAGTATCCTCCAAAATAGCATAAAATGACCTCTGATGTTACTACAGGTTGTTGCAATATTTTTTAACAGTTTTGAGCTAATAATTTGGTAAAAAAGAGCAAAAGTTGGATTTTGTTAGTCAATATTGAGATTTTAATTTTTTTTACATATTGAATTTTAATGAGTTTCTCAATTATTGCAATTGGACAGAAGATCTAAATATAATGAATATATCACTACTAAATGTAATTAAACACTTTAAATAAATAGTATACAGTTTTTAACAAGATTAAGTACTCTAATAATACATTTCACCTACATTTATGTAAATTACACACTTCAGTCATTTTTCAAAAATGGTCTTTTATCCTTAGAAAATCTAATAGGCTAATATTCTATGCTGTCTGAATGTATTTATTGTGTTCAGTAATCAGATGCTGGTATACTTGTCAAGTTTATTGCAGAAAATGTGCCAAAAAGGTTAACATTTGGCTTGTAATACATATGGCAGAATAATCCATAATGCATATTCAGTGGTCATTACTACAAACATCCTTCCAATCAAGAAATACTACACTGAGGTATCCCAGACACTGGCACATGACTACACTTGTTAACAGTTATCACTGGAAACTGAAAAATATGGTGCAAGTACCTCTTGGTAGGATTTATATCAGCATTTTGTGACAAAATCTTCATTTTCAAAGTTGTCGTCAACAAAAAAAATATTATGGTGTATACCTAAGTAATATCTGTAGGGCATATTCATATTAATATGCATTTATATGGACTGTTTTGCCTTTTACAAAGTGGCTACATGTCTAATACAGTAAATGAAGTAGATTAAGTAAATACAGCAGGTCAAAATTGAATATGAGGCCTATCATGTCTAATTTTCCCTGAAATTAGTGTGTAAACATTTGTTGCAAATGGCCCCAATTTTGTGACTTTCACCATCCCTCTGACACATTTCTAATAATGTATCATGAATTCAGTCACCATATCTTTACTAAGCCTCCACTTATCATATCTAAAATGCAAAATTTTACAGTTTTAGATTTTTTTGTTTTTCAAAATTTAAATTTAAGTTTAATATTTAATTAAAAATGAAGTAAAATCTAATGATTGATTTTTTTTCCTTTAAATATTTCAAAATCTTTCCAAGACAACACTGTGCAGATAGAACATATGTAGAAGAAAAAATAGCTGCTCATTGTATGAAGAAATTCCAAAATTTGATAAAGTTATTACATTTTGAAGTTGGTGTCCCTCAAGTTTCCATTGCTAAAATTGGCCATGGCAAGGCACTGTGGTAGGTGTTTTAACACAGCCTCTGTATACTCTCAGTTTAAAGGTGACATACCGATACTTACCGAGCATTGCTTTAATATGTATATCATTGGAATGCATTAGTGTGGGCCAGTTTTTAGGGGAAAAAATGGACTGATAGGCCTCAGATTACAGTTATCTTCCCATTTGGTTGTCCAAAATCCGGAAGTTTCACCGCGCAAGTAGTCTGCTGTTTGACTGTGATTATTTCATGGCAGACAGCTATGAAGTGGCAACTGTTTGACTGAAGTGACAGGGGATAGCATGTAGTTTGTAAACATGTGTAACTTGTTGACATTGAAGACTTGTTTGTGGTAATTCCGGCCCATGCAAAAGTAGTGCTTTTTGTGTAAAATGGGTGTACTCCGGCCTGGTTTAGAGGGTGTGTCTGTTTAAACCAATATGCTGGGAGAAAGAGCTGGACAACAGGGGTTGTCCTTTTCAGGGTATGTGTCCCCCATGCAGGCAAAGGTACATACAAAACTTCACGGGCCTGCTGATATTAATAAAAATGTTATAGCCACTAAGGCTATATAGAAACATATAGCGAAATTAATTGTGGTCTGAGGCCTGATATAGTTCACACATTACACCGGTTAAATGCTTGATTCTGATGAAAGTATTATAACCAGAGAGGTGAAATTACACAGACTGATTGTGCATACCACAAGGAATATGAAAACTAATTTATTTATTTTCTAAATATTTTATTAAATTAAAAAACATTTTTTTTGAATTTATTAAAAATTAAAATTAAAATTTTCAACTTTTAAATTTCAGTATCCTCCAAAATAGCATAAAATGACCTCTGATGTTACTACAGGTTGTTGCAATATTTTTTAACAGTTTTGAGCTAATAATTTGGTAAAAAAGAGCAAAAGTTGGATTTTGTTAGTCAATATTGAGATTTTAATTTTTTTTACATATTGAATTTTAATGAGTTTCTCAATTATTGCAATTGGACAGAAGATCTAAATATAATGAATATATCACTACTAAATGTAATTAAACACTTTAAATAAATAGTATACAGTTTTTAACAAGATTAAGTACTCTAATAATACATTTCACCTACATTTATGTAAATTACACACTTCAGTCATTTTTCAAAAATGGTCTTTTATCCTTAGAAAATCTAATAGGCTAATATTCTATGCTGTCTGAATGTATTTATTGTGTTCAGTAATCAGATGCTGGTATACTTGTCAAGTTTATTGCAGAAAATGTGCCAAAAAGGTTAACATTTGGCTTGTAATACATATGGCAGAATAATCCATAATGCATATTCAGTGGTCATTACTACAAACATCCTTCCAATCAAGAAATACTACACTGAGGTATCCCAGACACTGGCACATGACTACACTTGTTAACAGTTATCACTGGAAACTGAAAAATATGGTGCAAGTACCTCTTGGTAGGATTTATATCAGCATTTTGTGACAAAATCTTCATTTTCAAAGTTGTCGTCAACAAAAAAAATATTATGGTGTATACCTAAGTAATATCTGTAGGGCATATTCATATTAATATGCATTTATATGGACTGTTTTGCCTTTTACAAAGTGGCTACATGTCTAATACAGTAAATGAAGTAGATTAAGTAAATACAGCAGGTCAAAATTGAATATGAGGCCTATCATGTCTAATTTTCCCTGAAATTAGTGTGTAAACATTTGTTGCAAATGGCCCCAATTTTGTGACTTTCACCATCCCTCTGACACATTTCTAATAATGTATCATGAATTCAGTCACCATATCTTTACTAAGCCTCCACTTATCATATCTAAAATGCAAAATTTTACAGTTTTAGATTTTTTTGTTTTTCAAAAATTTAAATTTAAGTTTAATATTTAATTAAAAATGAAGTAAAATCTAATGATTGATTTTTTTTCCTTTAAATATTTCAAAATCTTTCCAAGACAACACTGTGCAGATAGAACATATGTAGAAGAAAAAATAGCTGCTCATTGTATGAAGAAATTCCAAAATTTGATAAAGTTATTACATTTTGAAGTTGGTGTCCCTCAAGTTTCCATTGCTAAAATTGGCCATGGCAAGGCACTGTGGTAGGTGTTTTAACACAGCCTCTGTATACTCTCAGTTTAAAGGTGACATACCGATACTTACCGAGCATTGCTTTAATATGTATATCATTGGAATGCATTAGTGTGGGCCAGTTTTTAGGGGAAAAAATGGACTGATAGGCCTCAGATTACAGTTATCTTCCCATTTGGTTGTCCAAAATCCGGAAGTTTCACCGCGCAAGTAGTCTGCTGTTTGACTGTGATTATTTCATGGCAGACAGCTATGAAGTGGCAACTGTTTGACTGAAGTGACAGGGGATAGCATGTAGTTTGTAAACATGTGTAACTTGTTGACATTGAAGACTTGTTTGTGGTAATTCCGGCCCATGCAAAAGTAGTGCTTTTTGTGTAAAATGGGTGTACTCCGGCCTGGTTTAGAGGGTGTGTCTGTTTAAACCAATATGCTGGGAGAAAGAGCTGGACAACAGGGGTTGTCCTTTTCAGGGTATGTGTCCCCCATGCAGGCAAAGGTACATACAAAACTTCACGGGCCTGCTGATATTAATAAAAATGTTATAGCCACTAAGGCTATATAGAAACATATAGCGAAATTAATTGTGGTCTGAGGCCTGATATAGTTCACACATTACACCGGTTAAATGCTTGATTCTGATGAAAGTATTATAACCAGAGAGGTGAAATTACACAGACTGATTGTGCATACCACAAGGAATATGAAAACTAATTTATTTATTTTCTAAATATTTTATTAAATTAAAAAACATTTTTTTTGAATTTATTAAAAATTAAAATTAAAATTTTCAACTTTTAAATTTCAGTATCCTCCAAAATAGCATAAAATGACCTCTGATGTTACTACAGGTTGTTGCAATATTTTTTAACAGTTTTGAGCTAATAATTTGGTAAAAAAGAGCAAAAGTTGGATTTTGTTAGTCAATATTGAGATTTTTTTTTTTTTTACATATTGAATTTTAATGAGTTTCTCAATTATTGCAATTGGACAGAAGATCTAAATATAATGAATATATCACTACTAAATGTAATTAAACACTTTAAATAAATAGTATACAGTTTTTAACAAGATTAAGTACTCTAATAATACATTTCACCTACATTTATGTAAATTACACACTTCAGTCATTTTTCAAAAATGGTCTTTTATCCTTAGAAAATCTAATAGGCTAATATTCTATGCTGTCTGAATGTATTTATTGTGTTCAGTAATCAGATGCTGGTATACTTGTCAAGTTTATTGCAGAAAATGTGCCAAAAAGGTTAACATTTGGCTTGTAATACATATGGCAGAATAATCCATAATGCATATTCAGTGGTCATTACTACAAACATCCTTCCAATCAAGAAATACTACACTGATGTATCCCAGACACTGGCACATGACTACACTTGTTAACAGTTATCACTGGAAACTGAAAAATATGGTGCAAGTACCTCTTGGTAGGATTTATATCAGCATTTTGTGACAAAATCTTCATTTTCAAAGTTGTCGTCAACAAAAAAAATATTATGGTGTATACCTAAGTAATATCTGTAGGGCATATTCATATTAATATGCATTTATATGGACTGTTTTGCCTTTTACAAAGTGGCTACATGTCTAATACAGTAAATGAAGTAGATTAAGTAAATACAGCAGGTCAAAATTGAATATGAGGCCTATCATGTCTAATTTTCCCTGAAATTAGTGTGTAAACATTTGTTGCAAATGGCCCCAATTTTGTGACTTTCACCATCCCTCTGACACATTTCTAATAATGTATCATGAATTCAGTCACCATATCTTTACTAAGCCTCCACTTATCATATCTAAAATGCAAAATTTTACAGTTTTAGATTTTTTTGTTTTTCAAAAATTTAAATTTAAGTTTAATATTTCATTAAAAATGAAGTAAAATCTAATGATTGATTTTTTTTCCTTTAATATATTTCAAATCTTTCCAAGACAACACTGTGCAGATAGAACATATGTAGAAGAAAAAATAGCTGCTCATTGTATGAAGAAATTCCAAAATTTGATAAAGTTATTACATTTTGAAGTTGGTGTCCTCAAGTTTCCATTGCTAAAATTGGCCATGGCAAGGCACTGTGGTAGGTGTTTTAACACAGCCTCTGTATACTCTCAGTTTAAAGGTGACATACCGATACTTACCGAGCATTGCTTTAATATGTATATCATTGGAATGCATTAGTGTGGGCCAGTTTTTAGGGAAAAAATTGACTGATAGGCCTCAGATTACAGTTATCTTCCCATTTGGTTGTCCAAAATCCGGAAGTTTCACCGCGCAAGTAGTCTGCTGTTTGACTGTGATTATTTCATGGCAGACAGCTATGAAGTGGCAACTGTTTGACTGAAGTGACAGGGGATAGCATGTAGTTTGTAAACATGTGTAACTTGTTGACATTGAAGACTTGTTTGTGGTAATTCCGGCCCATGCAAAAGTAGTGCTTTTTGTGTAAAATGGGGGTACTCCGGCCAGGTTTAGAGGGTGTG
>NW_024536089.1:0-10293 GCF_016097555.1 Gigantopelta aegis
TTTTCAAAAATATTCTGTGTTATTCTACTGGTAATATAATAATGTAAAATTAATACTGTACTCCAGCCCCTAAATTTTTGACCATAATATATTAATTTCACATTGTGACATAATATTAATAATATACTACCACCTAAAAATCCGATTGATGACGTTTTCAGTGATGAATTTTATTTAACCCGTAGTGACTCCAACCTCCTTTGGAAACAACACATTTATTAATATGATTTATTTACATAATTGTTGTTTGTTATTTTCCAAGTTTTTTTACAATCTTATATTAAGTCATATTTATTCATGTATATAACTGTTGGATTTTTTGTTTACAAATACACAATGTGAATATTTACAACGTATACAATGGTATAATTATGGATGAAATATTAAGATAATTTTTACAATCATGATAAAAGGATTGTATATATACATTGTATAAACAACAATTGTATTAATAATGTATTATATTACAACAATGTTACAACTGTTGTAATATATTACATTGGTATAAACAACAATTGTATTAATAATGTCATATTATACAACAATGTTACAACTGTTGTAAATATATACAATTGTATAAACAACAATTGTATTAATAATGTTATATATTACAACAATGTTACAACTGTTGTAATATATACATTGTATAAACAACAGTGGTATTGACATTGTAAATATGTAATAATAACATGTATATATACCGACCCCTAAAAAAAATACACGGCACATTTTTGTTGGTGTATTTACAATTGTAAATTACACAAGATACATTTAAACATAAAAACACTGAATGTCTTCAATATATTTTTTTCCTGTGTGTCTACAACTAAATACACTTACCAAGAGAATGCAATAAAATACATCCTATCAGCAATACCTACAAGGTCATTTTTGCTTGCTGTACTGCAATGATATTCTCTCTGGTTATTTATCTTTCTTGTTTCTCCTTATAACCTGTTCTGTTGAATTTTTAGATCCTCTTATTGTGTGGCTGACTGTGATAGTATGGTCAGAGACTGTTTACTAAGTATGAAGAGTTGTGTTGTTTCTCCCTCAAATAAAGGAGATATAATTCCTGTTACTAAGATGATGGTCGTACTGGGTATGTAGTATGTCCAGATACTATTCCCAAATGGTGTCGTAATGTCAGCTCATGCCTACAGTATACTACAGTCAAAGCCTACAGCTCCCTCAGGTTATTATAATATAACATTATCTGATGGTAGTCAGGTTGAAGTGTACTGTTGAATATAAAAGGTAGTCACTGTGATAGGAAGAAGGAGGTTTGGACAAGAGTAGCATTTGTTTAATATGAGTGACCTGATTCATCTTGTCCACATTTTTTCTGACTAGTACAATATGATAACATCAATAATACAAGTTTATGTTGGATCGCTAATGAAACAAATTTCTGGGGTTGCAACTCTACCTTCTTCTTTACTCATAATCTCACTATACTAAGGTGTGGTGGTCAAGTGAGAGGGACACCAGTATGGAGTTCCTGCTGCTTTTTTGTTACTTTATAATTATACCCGATTGTGATCCTGAAATAAAGACATTTTGTAGTAACTCTTAGCTACAGTAACAATCCTCGTAAACATATTTTGGCATATGCTGGGAGGATGGTATGAACAAGGAACAGACACAGTTGGATTGTCCCTCGGTAATAATGGCAGTCTATACATGAACTATACTATACCATTTGTTGGTAATGATTACTACTGTGAATCAAGAACTTCTGATTATGATTATTATTATTATTATTATAGTTAACATATCTTATCTCTCAATGATCCCCTCTGGGATGGTGCGAGGGACTGTCTTGGACTTGAGGCACCTTTTGTACTTCTCCTAAAGATGCCATGGTTTAATCAAACACTAAACGGACAGTTAATGATGATATGAATTGGAGCTGTGTGGTGTTTTTTTCCAACCAGTATTTCGATTGCATGGGACTAGTCTTACCTTGTTGAATTGTACATTAAATAACGGAAGGTCATGGAATTTGTACTTTTATATTACCTTTTGCTTTATTACTTTACTCTAATATAATAATTAACCACAATATTTTAATATAAAACATACTACTACTTTAGACCTCAATTTAGATATAAGCACTTGTTTATTGTGATACTAAAAAATAGTTTACATTTATGTATTGTTATAACTTCTGATAGTCCAAAAAAAATATTTTTTTGTTTTACTTTCTAGCATAGAAATGGCAACTACATGTATCATGGTAAAACTTTGTATAGTATTTGTGTCAATGTTTGTTAGTGGTATGATTAAGTTATTATTTTTTACCACTTCATTCATTCTCTATGGGTTATAATAATATTTGTGATTGGTTACTGTAAGTCATACATTATTTACTACTAAATACCACTGGTATTGTAATATAATAACAAATTGTTTATATCACATAGTTTAAAAAGTTTTATGAAGGACAAACGATTACCTTGAGTGCAATTCTGCTTTAATACATGGAACTATACTATACCATTTGTTGTAATGATTACTATTGTGAATCAGGGTTTAGTGATTATGATTATGTTCTTATATTTCAATGATCCCCTCTGTGATGATAAGAACTGTCCTGGACATGAGGCTACCTGTTGTACTTCTATTAGGTACTCCATGGTTTATCAAATACTAAATGAGATAGTTAATTATGATATGAACTAAGTAATGTGGTTACAGTAATGATCAGCTTGATATTTACAGTACTGCTAATGACCTTGCTGAACTTTATATCGAGTAACAAAAATGCAGGCACTAATATATATTTTTCTCATAGTACATGTTCCATTTTCAGAATATTCTGTGACTATCTACTGGAAATGTATTTAACTTAAAATTAATACTGTACTCCAGATCCTAAGCTTGGAATCTAACTACATTAATTTCCATTCAAGTATGGCATTTGTGACATAATATTAATAATAATATGCTTTGTCATTGATGACGTTTCCAGGATGCAATTTATTTAACCCTTCAGTGACTCCGACCTCCTTGGAAACAACACAAGTAGTGGGTGTGTCGATCTATATTGGTCATGTCTAGAGTATGATGGGAAAGACTAGTGACTATTTCTGATGCTGAATTACGAGGTTCTAGTGAATATTAAGTCGATGAATATATGCTTTTTCTCCTGACTAACACAACTCCAGCCCACTTCAGTAACTGGTCCAACAATCTGGACACCTTATCAAATTGATATCAACTATACAGACTGTTTTGAGGGTAGGTTTGATCATTTTATCAAGTTTACACAGTAGGTTATATACTGAGGCAGTTGTATGTACTAGAGAACTGACATCTTCTGGTACTTGTGGTAAGCCCTTTGCTCTAAAATGATAATGTAGCAGCATATAGTTAAAGGACTACTCTTATATTTGCCATCCGTGATATACAGTTTTATTGATGTTGTGTGTTTTTAAACTCATATCTATTATTCTTGTTTAGCTAAAAGATGCAGAGTTTTCAAGAGATATTGACTGCTTATGAGCAGAACGAGAGACAAGGTTTAGTGATCAAACAATTGACTGAAGAGAATCGCACTTAAGCGTCATATTTATGAGCAAAGAAATGAAGATTGGTGAATTACAAGTAAATCATATACAAATTATATAAAGTATATCGTAGTTATTATCAGCAAATACTTCATGTAAACTGTTTATATTGAACAGATATTTTTGTCCATTATACAGTATAGACAAATGAATCCATAGTATAAGAAGGTCATAAACACAAAGCAGACTCTTATCTGGAAACCATTAACATGTCCTAATTAAAGAATAATAAAGAGCATATGATATGTCCACACTTGTGTATTTTTAGGATCGCGCCTCGTTATGGAGTGGGTGGAGGTGGTGGTGGAAGAGAACTAACTTTATTAAGAGAAGAAGTGGATGAATTAAGAATGGAACTAGAGAGGCTAGACGAAGACTGGACTCAGAGAAAATGGAGACAGAAAATGTAAGTTCATTTCATAAAAAAAAACACAATTTTCTAAAATTGTTGCATCATAATTCAACTATGATATATGTAACTTAGGAAATTTTTATTACTAAAGATACATCATGTCTGTAATATCATGATAAATATCATATCAATCATACCTACCAAAGGAGTATTTTTTGTTACGTTATAACTTATAGTGTGTTTGCATTATCTTTATTTTGTTTAGTTAAAACGAGAGCTATCATCTGAATATCAACAATCTGAAAGCCTCCGGATTGAGATTGGCCACAAGAGAGAAGAGGTTGAAACGTATCGTAATAAGCTTGTAAAACAGCAGGGAGAGGCGGAAGGCATGGCAGTGGGATGGGTTTAGTAGAAGAAGAGCTGAGAGAAAGGTTACAGTACAGGAGAGAGAATGGCTGAACAACTTGTACCAAATGGAGGTAGGGAACGAAGACACATTCCACGTTCTGTCTTCATTTGATGTTTTATTATTTAGGAATTACTTAGAGAGAGACAAAAACTTGAAGATCAGTCATTCAAATCACTGAACCAGTAGGACATGTTGAAGAAGAGAAAATAGCTGTTCAACACTGATATACAAAGTCCATCAAGTAATACACAACATTAGTACATATACTTATATAAACATGTGCTTATATGTAATTTATATGAGTAATAGTCATCTTCCTTGACATGTGCACTAAAATGCATTAGCAAAGAGAAATACTATACATTGTTTCTAATTCTCTATTAATTTTCTTCTCTCATTAGGAGGCATTATCTGAAGCGATCATACTAAACAATGAACTAAAGAGAGCTCTACAGAGGAACAGAGTCACAAGTGGCTCACCTTCAAGACCAATAAGTCAGCTAACTGATGCTAATCGGCAACTTTGTTGATAAGATGAAAGAAGAAACAGACCAGTTAAAGGTATAATTTATATAAATAATATTTTGTTTAATAATAATATTAGTGGTCTAGGTTATTAGAGAATTTTCTTATCTTAATTTTAGTCTAGTTAACATCTCGTACTGAAGAATTTAACACAGTCACAAGAGAAAGTTACTCATTTGAAAATCAACTTAAACTGATAGAGAAAGACACAAAAAGAGCTCAGTCATGCAACTATCCAAGGTATAATAAAACACTAACAATACATGGCAACACTCTCTTAACTGGCCACTGTTAATTCAACTTACTTGTATTGATGTGAAATTATATAATGGAGTGATGTCCTTAATATTGGGAGATCACTGTAGTTCTCATTATGTTGTCATCATTTATAGCAATTAGCTGAAAAAGAGACAGAACTTGAGCAGTTTAAAAGAAGACCTCACTCAAGCATCTACTGATATACAATCTCTCACTAAACAACTCCAAGAAGCTAACAAGTAAAATTTTAGTTCAGTAGACTTATTAGCCCATAACATTTTTTTGGCTCTAAACTTAAATTTAAAAGGCTAGTTATTGTAAATTGTAAATTACAAGTACATGTCTGTAGTTTCTACACTATATAAAAAGTTTATCTGATGATATCATTAAAGGTACATGATATAAAAGCTATTTGCATTGTTTTAGTGAGAGATTCAGCCACTTTAGTGATACTTACCATACAATTTTACAAAGTGATATCTTATATTAGACGTGCCAGACCCCCAATCAAGTTAATCCAGTTCTTTATCAAGAGATCAGTGACCTTAAAGCAAAATATCAAAGAACTGGAGAGACTAATAGACATTGAACGACAAAGAAGACATCAGGTGTGCATTCCCTGTCATGTGCATGTGCTCTGAATATTTCATTTATTCATGATATCTGCAAACTATCTTCTACTTTTAGTCTGAAGAGGAAAGGAAGAATGTGATCGTCAGTTGGTGGAAAAGAGAGGAAGAGTTAGAACAGTATGAAAGAGGTCATGTTTGGCTTGAGAGAACTATTGCTGAGATTAAATCAAAGAAAGAAGAGTTAGCTCATAGAGATAAGTATGTTTACTTCATGATGACAATGTATATGTTCAGTTTTGAAACTGTATCTAAACCTTCTCTCTCTCTTTCTCTCTCTCTCTCTCTCTCTCTCTCTCTCTCTCTCTCTCTCTCTAGTGAGGTAGCTAAGCTAATTCAACAATTAATAACACAACTACAAGGTCCCAAGTGGACATACTTATGAAATAAACGAAGCTCTCAGACTAAGACTAGGAATGGGGTCCAGATGATCATCCTGATCTCACAGAAGTGAGGACACAATAGTATCCATATATTTTCTAGTATAGATATAATAGTATGTACCTTTGTGACTTTTATTTAGGTACGTGAGCGACATGAAGATGAACTTACTCAACTAAAGGAACATATCAGTCTCTTTCTCAAGAGGTAGAAAGATTGGAAGAGAGAAACTTACACTAAGAAAAGAAGCTTATTGATCAAGCTATCACTTCAAGGTTAATAGTATTGAACTAAAAAAGTTTTCTGTATAAACACTTGACACTGTTAATATTTATATTATTTTACTTAGATCTAAAGAAGCTACTGATTCAGGAACAAAATCTCCAGTCACACTGCTACTTCTTGCTGACTTGAGAGGACAATTTCATCAGCTTCATTCTGCTCTAGCACTGAGAACAAAGAAAGGAAGCATGCCAGAAGGAGATAGCTCGTTTGAGTAAAGAAGTGATCACATCAAGTGAAAAACATAAACCGTTTTTTAAAACTGGACCAAACTAGTCAAACTGGTTCTATGGTTTTAAACTTGACAAGACTGGACAATTCATTGAAGAAAACAGATTGGAGTGCAGAATTTACGCTAAACTCTAAAGGGGCAGAAAATGCTGAGCTTCGCAGAAAGTGGTAGAATTGAATGAACAACATCGTACTTTATTGAAACCACTAAAACAAAAAGACAATGAACTTATTGCATTGAGAAATATACTTAGACAACCTTCTATCAGATCTGGTACTGGATCAATTGTTTCTACTCCTTATCATACTCCTATACATGGAATACCTCTATCAACTCCTGCACATATTAGTGTAGGTCAGTTCACTTAGTTATTCAATTCTGTACCAATAGCCATTGAAATGTTAGTATATAATACTTGTTCTGTGGGATATTTTCATCCACAGAAACTACTAATGATCACTATTGTTGGTGTTAAGAAGAACTACAAGAGAGAGAACAACTCTCAAAGATTGCCAGGAGCAGCTAGAACAATACAGGCGGAAATTTGCTGTCATTATCCATCAACAGTTGTATTAATTTTAAATAAATTGTAAACAGTATGTCAAGGATATCTATAGGGTATTTTGTACAAGGAATACCAAGAGGCAAAGTCTTACTGGGAAGAGGAAAGAGAAAAGATGGAGAGAGAAAAAGAAGAAATGGTTTGGTGCTGCAACAGCAACACCAAATCAAGCTGGAGGAGTTACAAGTACACACTTACCATGCAATAAAGTATAACCTTGTGTTACACTCTATAGTCCTCTTCAAGAAGTCCTATCTAATGATCCAGACACTTTCAAGCAAAAATTAGGAATCTCTCACGTACTATTACTAAAGTACATGTCAATGAGAGATCACTATCACGACGTAATACTGTTCTCCAATCCAACGAGGCTAGATTACGTAAAGTCAGTTTTTGGGCTAGTTTGTCTAATTATTATCTAATAATACAGGAGGTGAGTCAATTGAAACAAGACATGTCAGAAATGGAGACTAGTGTTACAACAGTTGACTTACTTAAGACTACAAAGGTATTCCTGATCAGAAATGTACCATATATCAGTACATACTAAGGGATTATGAGCACTATTATAATATTACTTTACTAATATTATATGTGTCATATATTTCCTACAGGATGGTGCATCCTATAAGCTATCCAGTCTACAAGCAGCAGTTATCTAATAGCATACCTCGTTCTCAATTAGATGAGGCCAAACAAACAATACAATGAGTTAGCTAGTAAGTATCATGGATTGTTCCAACAACAATTACCAGTGACAATGAGAATATGGAAAGAAAGTGAGACTGTTGAGTAAAAGTTGATTGAGTCTCAAGCCATTGCGAAAGAACTAAGAATGAAGATTGCTGGTAGGAGCATGAGCATATAACATTGTTCTATATGTGTAGATTACTAATGTGACTTCCAGTAACATTTAAATTGATTGTTATAAATTATGTACTTTATATTGAAGTCCTATGTATGTTGTGTTGTTCTCTTGTAGACACTATTGATCCTTCAGTTCAATCTCAATTAGAGAATCAAGTTGCTTCTTTGGAAAGATTACTGACAAGATTACGACAGGAGAAGTCCCCAATTACAAGAGAAGCTTGAAGTGACTCAGGAACAAATGTTTTATGACGTCAACAACGGAAAGAAAATCAAAGAGAAAGAGATGGAGAATTTAAGGAAACAAATATTGGAATTGTCATCTCAAGTGATCAAAAACTCTTGTGGTACAGTTACAACAGCAGATATTAGCTCTACAGGTATAATAGTAGTACCAGTAATAGTATGGAATTATTTAAAATAATATAATTTCTGTTCTGGTAGTTAAGTGAACACGAGGCACTAAGTCAATTACAGTCAGTCAAATCTAAAGTCTTGTCACTTGAGGGTCACAGTTTTACTTCAAAGGACACAACAAAAGTGGAGAGAAGGAAGAAGAAGCTACAAGAACTAGAGCTCATATATTGATAGAGTTCAGAAATGAATACAGTTTTACAAGTAAGATTACTTCACAAGATAGCAATGTGCTAACCACATCATTACATCTTCATGAGTCAACAGGATGTATAGGACATTGCAATAGTAAGATATAATGCAGCATTTCTTGATATCATTTCACTGATACCTTATTTTTTTGATTTAACACAGACATTGCATAGAAGATATATAGGAGCCACCTTACTACCTGACCAGTCAAGTTCTCCCTCCTACTATCTCAGGCAAAGACAAACAAAGAAACTGACACAGAGCAAAGTTAGAGGAAACTGAGATTGAAAAAGAAAGAGCAGAAGAGAAAGTTAAAGAGCTTGAAGTACAGCAAAATAACTTGCAAGAATTGATTCTTTCAGTAAAGGTGTTGCAGCAACTTAATATAACAATTCTGTTTTCATTAGTGCCATATTTAGGAGGGTCATAGTTAGTTGCCAAGGTTACTGAGTGGCATTCTAAGCTAGGTGAAATGAGATTAAAGGACTTCAATATCAGAGAACAATATCAAAAACTAGAAGAAAAATTAAACATTCTCAAGATATAGTATCTAAAAGTGAACACTCCATCTCCAACAATGGGAACATAAACTAGTGCAGTCTACTCAAGTAAATTATTATGTGATGATATTGTATTAGACTATTGCCATATTAGGAATACGAGGAACTCCTCTTGTCAATAGAAGATGGAGAATTACTGTACCAAAGAAAAAATTATTTCTGGTCATCAAGAGATAGCTAAACCTTGTAGGGAGGAAAAGAGAAGTGTCTACTGAGGTATGTGTTTATATTCACAGTATATTTAAATTATTCTCTAAATGTTTAGTTGTGATTTCTCACCAGCAATCACCCAATTACAATCAGCATTACAATCAACACAACTGCAATGTAATCAACTGATGTGTCTTTAAAAGAGCTGAGAGTCAGCTTCTTGAGAAGGACAGACAATCCAGATCTGCAGCTACAATTGTCATCTATGGGAGAAAAAGGGCAACATTGGAAGAACAAACCAGAGATGCTCATTCATCACGTGCTTTACAAATAGCAAACTGATACTATTGAACAGCTGCAGGTTAGTAATATAGGAACTTGATTGATTTTGAATTACCATTTCTCAGGCCCATTTAACACAAAAGGAAGGTCAAGTAGAAAAATATCAGCATCTATTACAAGAGAGCCGAAAAAGAGAAACTCAAGGTGTTTACTGAAAAACACAAACAAGAGATTATGCTACTGGAGAAAAAATTAGAAAAAACAAATCAAATAGTAAGTGGAACACCAACATTTAAATGTCAATTGTTCATTTCATATTTATCTTAGTTATTTCTAGACTTCAAACTAGTATATCCTATCCCCTTTCTCCTCCTCCTTATCTACTGATCAACTTGCTAGACTTTCATCAGTTTGAAGATTTAACTAAGGAATAAAAGAATCAATGCAATTTTGTATCAACAGTGTAGAAACTGAGAAGCAGAAGAGAGAGAGACAAACCAATTGGGCTGTGAGGAGAGAGGGGCGTAAAGAAAGAGATAAGTTCAATTGAAGCACAAACATCGTCTAGAAAATCAAGGCGTATTTATAATACAAATTCCAGATGGTAGTTATATAAACACGTT
>NW_024536090.1:0-14820 GCF_016097555.1 Gigantopelta aegis
GCAAATAAAAGATGCCTTGCTGCCTGTCGTAAAACAGTAGCCTATGTGGCCACAGTGGGTTTCCTCTGAAAAACAGTGTCAGAATGACCATATGTTTGACGTCCAAGAGCCGATGATAAGATAAAAGAACAATCAATGTGCTCTAGGTGGCATTGTTAAATAAAACAAACTTTTGTTCTATCTTTTTTTCATCAACCTTTGCCTCAACACAACAGGAGGACCTGGTTTTCTTTTAAGTTTATTCAACCATGGCAAATTTAGACGTCATAACAGATATTTGCTAAACACTCCTTGTTGAGTATATATACGTTTGCAGTAAAACACACAATTATAAAACAAACTAACAAGGATGTTGAAAAAACGATTACTTAGACATTTCATTGCATGCAACTTCATTTGACATCACTCATCTAGCTAATAACAGAGATGTATGTCTTTTAGCTGTGTCTTCAGCTGTTATCAATCCACTGATAAATATCTTCCATCTCTTGATTCCACACGTCAACTAAAAAAAAAAGGTAGAAAACATCAGTCAACAATAACAATGAAATTTTCAAGCAAAATTAATCCAGATACCGACTCCAAACCCTGAGTGAGTGCCCCGCAAGGCTCAGTGGGTAGTTGTCAACCACTTGCACCGACCAGCGATCCATGACAGGTTCAACAAAGGCCATGGTTTGTGCTATTCTGCCTGTGGGAAGCGCAAATAAAAGATGCCTTGCTGCCTGTCGTAAAACAGTAGCCTATGTGGCCAAAGTGGGTTTCCTCTGAAAAACAGTGTCAGAATGACCATATGTTTGACGTCCAAGAGCCGATGATAAGATAAAAGAACAATCAATGTGCTCTAGGTGGCGTTGTTAAATAAAATAAACTTTTGTTCTATCTTTTTTCATCAACCTTTGCCTCAACACAACAGGAGGACCTGGTTTTCTTTTAAGTTTATTCAACCATGGCAAATTTAGACGTCATAACAGATATTTGCTAAACTTTCCTTGTTGAGTATATATACGTTTGCAGTAAAACACACAATTATAAAACGAACTAACAAGGATGTTGAAAAAACGATTACTTAGACATTTCATTGCATGCAACTCACACAATTATAAAACAAACTATTAAACAATAACAATGAAATTTCAAGCAAAACACACAATTATAAAACAAACTATCAAGAATACTGTAAAACGACGGACGCACGGACGGACGGACGGAGGGAGGGAGGGAGGGAGGGAGGGAGGGAGGGAGGGAGGGAGGGACAAGTATTTATCTTTTCCGGCGGAACAATTCGAACTGAATGCATGAGGAAAAAATGGCTGTCAAAGTGACAAACTTTATTCAATTTCACTTAGCTTCATCTGTCGCAAGGATGTTGATGAAATGTTCCTACTCTCGTAACCATACCTTCAGCTGTCACCAGCCCGATAATAAATATCTTCCATCTCTTGATTCCACACGTCAACTAAAAGACAACAATTTTGAGGAAAACATTCCTCAACAATAATAATATACTCAACATCGAAAGTTTAGCTAATGTTAAAAGAAATGGCATATCATTTATAAATGAACCTATTTTTATGAATTAGTATTCACATCTGAGATGTTTACCATTTACAAACAACATAAACGAATCAACCTTAGCGGCTGGTAGGTACTGGGTTCAGATGCCAGTCGAGGCATGGGATTTTTAATCCAGATACCGACTCCAAACCCTGAGTGAGTGCCCCGCAAGGCTCAGTGGGTAGGTGTAAACCACTTGCACCGACCAGCGATCCATGACTGGTTCAACAAAGGCCATGGTTTGTGCTATCCTGCCTGTGGGAAGCGCAAATAAAAGATGCCTTGCTGCCTGTCGTAAAACAGTAGCATATGTGGCCACAGCGGGTTTCCTCTGAAAAAGAGTGTCAGAATGACCATATGTTTGACGTCCAAGAGCCGATGATAAGATAAAAAAAACAATCAATGTGCTCTAGGTGGCGTTGTTAAATAAAACAAACTTTTGTTCTATCTTTTTTTCATCAACCTTTGCCTCAACACAACAGGAGGACCTGGTTTTCTTTTAAGTTTATTCAACCATGGCAAATTTAGACGTCATAACAGATATTTGCTAAACTTTCCTTGTTGAGTATATATACGTTTGCAGTAAAACACACAATTATAAAACGAACTAACAAGGATGTTGAAAAAACGATTACTTAGACATTTCATTGCATGCAACTTCATTTGACATCAGTCATCTAGCTAATAACAGAGATGTATGTCTTTTAGCTGTGTCTTCAGCTGTTATCAATCCACTGATAGATATCTTCCATCTCTTGATTCCATACGTCAACTAAAAAAAAAAGGTAGAAAACATCAGTCAACAATAACAATGAAATTTTCAAGCAAAATTAATCCAGATACCGACTCCAAACCCTGAGTGAGTGCCCCGCAAGGCTCAGTGGGTAGGTGTAAACCACTTGCACCGACCAGGGATCCATGACTGGTTCAACAAAGGCCATGGTTTGTGGTATCTTGCCTGTGGGAAGCGCAAATAAAAGATGCCTTGCTGCCTGTCGTAAAACAGTAGCATATGTGGCCACAGCGGGTTTCCTCTGAAAAACAGTGTCAGAATGACCATATGTTTGACGTCCAAGAGCCGATGATAAGATAAAAAAAACAATCAATGTGCTCTAGGTGTCGTTGTTAAATAAAACAAACTTTTGTTCTATCTTTTTTCATCAACCTTTGCCTCAACACAACAGGAGGACCTGGTTTTCTTTTAAGTTTATTCAACCATGGCAAATTTAGACGTCATAACAGATATTTGCTAAACTTTCCTTGTTGAGTATATATACGTTTGCAGTAAAACACACAATTATAAAACGAACTAACAAGGATGTTGAAAAAACGATTACTTAGACATTTCATTGCATGCAACTTCATTTGACATCAGTTATCTTGCTAATAACAGAGATGTATGTCTTTTAGCTGTGTCTTCAGCTGTTATCAATCCACTGATAGATATCTTTCAATTATAATTCAATTCTTCCCCAAAACAAGTATAAACCAAACTATCCAAAATCAAGAAGGGAGGTAACTTACCATTAAAATGCTTCACTTGTGACAGCTACACCTTCAACTGTCACCAGCCCGATGATAAATATCTTCCATCTCTTGATTCCACACGTCAACTAAAAAAAAAAGGTAGAAAACATCAGTCAACAATAACAATGAAATTTTCAAGCAAAATTAATCCAGATACCGACTCCAAACCCTGAGTGAGTGCCCCGCAAGGCTCAGTGGGTAGTTGTAAACCACTTGCACCGACCAGCGATCCATGACTGGTTCAACAAAGGCCATGGTTTGTGCTATCCTGCCTGTGGGAAGCGCAAATAAAATATCCCTTGCTGCCTGTCGTAAAATAGTAGCCTATGTGGCGACAGCGGGTTTCCTCTGAAAAACAGTGTCAGAATGACCATATGTTTGACGTCCAAGAGCCGATGATAAGATAAAAGAACAATCAATGTGCTCTAGGTGGCGTTGTTAAATAAAACAAACTTTTGTTCTATATTTTTTTCATCAACCTTTGCCTCAACACAACAGGACGACCTGGTTTTCTTTCAAGTTTATTCAACCATGGCAAATTTAGACGTCATAACAGATATTTGCTAAACGTTCCTTGTTGAGTATATATACGTTTGCAGTAAAACACACAATTATAAAACGAACTAACAAGGATGTTGAAAAAACGATTACTTAGACATTTCATTGCATGCAACTTCATTTGACACATTATAACAAATGTCTTTTAACTATTAAACTGTTATCAATAACAATGATAATCTCTTTTCACAGCAAAATAACAACAATTATAAAACAAACTATCAAGAATACAAACAATAACAATGACGACGGAAAAACGGACGGACTGGACGGGAAACGGAGGGAGGGAGGGGGGGGGGGGGGGGGGGGGGGGGGGGGGGAGGGAGGGACAAGTATTTATCTTTTCCGGCGGAACAATTCGAACTGAATGCATGAGGAAAAAATGGCTGTCAAAGTGACAAACTTTATTCAATTTCACTTAGCTTCATCTGTCGCAAGGATGTTGATGAAATGTTCCTACTCTCGTAACCATACCTTCAGCTGTCACCAGCCCGATGATAAATATCTTCCATCTCTTGATTCCACACGTCAACTAAAAGACAACAATTTTGAGGAAAACATTCCTCAACAATAATAATATACTCAACATCGAAAGTTTAGCTAATGTTAAAAGAAATGGCATATCATTTATAAATGAACCTATTTTTATGAATTAGTATTCACATCTGAGATGTTTACCATTTACAAACAACATAAACGAATCAACCTTAGCGGCTGGTAGGTACTGGGTTCGGATGCCAGTCGAGGCATGGGATTTTTAATCCAGATACCGACTCCAAACCCTGAGTGAGTGCCCCGCAAGGCTCAGTGGGTAGGTGTAAACCACTTGCACCGACCAGCGATCCATGACTGGTTCAACAAAGGCCATGGTTTGTGCTATCCTGCCTGTGGGAAGCGCAAATAAAAGATGCCTTGCTGCCTGTCGTAAAACAGTAGCATATGTGGCCACAGCGGGTTTCCTCTGAAAAACAGTGTCAGAATGACCATATGTTTGACGTCCAAGAGCCGATGATAAGATAAAAAAACAATCAATGTGCTCTAGGTGGCGTTGTTAAATAAAACAAACTTTTGTTCTATCTTTTTTTCATCAACCTTTGCCTCAACACAACAGGAGGACCTGGTTTTCTTTTAAGTTTATTCAACCATGGCAAATTTAGACGTCATAACAGATATTTGCTAAACTTTCCTTGTTGAGTATATATACGTTTGCAGTAAAACACACAATTATAAAACGAACTAACAAGGATGTTGAAAAAACGATTACTTAGACATTTCATTGCATGCAACTTCATTTGACATCAGTCATCTAGCTAATAACAGAGATGTATGTCTTTTAGCTGTGTCTTCAGCTGTTATCAATCCACTGATAGATATCTTCCATCTCTTGATTCCATACGTCAACTAAAAAAAAAAGGTAGAAAACATCAGTCAACAATAACAATGAAATTTTCAAGCAAAATTAATCCAGATACCGACTCCAAACCCTGAGTGAGTGCCCCGCAAGGCTCAGTGGGTAGGTGTAAACCACTTGCACCGACCAGCGATCCATGACTGGTTCAACAAAGGCCATGGTTTGTGCTATCCTGCCTGTGGGAAGCGCAAATAAAAGATGCCTTGCTGCCTGTCGTAAAACAGTAGCATATGTGGCCACAGCGGGTTTCCTCTGAAAAACAGTGTCAGAATGACCATATGTTTGACGTCCAAGAGCCGATGATAAGATAAAAGAACAATCAATGTGCTCTAGGTGGCGTTGTTAAATAAAACAAACTTTTGTTCTATCTTTTTTCATCAACCTTTGCCTCAACACAACAGGAGGACCTGGTTTTCTTTTAAGTTTATTCAACCATGGCAAATTTAGACGTCATAACAGATATTTGCTAAACTTTCCTTGTTGAGTATATATACGTTTGCAGTAAAACACACAATTATAAAACGAACTAACAAGGATGTTGAAAAAACGATTACTTAGACATTTCATTGCATGCAACTTCATTTGACATCAGTTATCTTGCTAATAACAGAGATGTATGTCTTTTAGCTGTGTCTTCAGCTGTTATCAATCCACTGATAGATATCTTTCAATTATAATTCAATTCTTCCCCAAAACAAGTATAAACCAAACTATCCAAAATCAAGAAGGGAGGTAACTTACCATTAAAATGCTTCACTTGTGACAGCTACACCTTCAACTGTCACCAGCCCGATGATAAATATCTTCCATCTCTTGATTCCACACGTCAACTAAAAAAAAAAGGTAGAAAACATCAGTCAACAATAACAATGAAATTTTCAAGCAAAATTAATCCAGATACCGACTCCAAACCCTGAGTGAGTGCCCCGCAAGGCTCAGTGGGTAGTTGTAAACCACTTGCACCGACCAGCGATCCATGACTGGTTCAACAAAGGCCATGGTTTGTGCTATCCTGCCTGTGGGAAGCGCAAATAAAATATCCCTTGCTGCCTGTCGTAAAATAGTAGCCTATGTGGCGACAGCGGGTTTCCTCTGAAAAACAGTGTCAGAATGACCATATGTTTGACGTCCAAGAGCCGATGATAAGATAAAAGAACAATCAATGTGCTCTAGGTGGCGTTGTTAAATAAAACAAACTTTTGTTCTATATTTTTTTTCATCAACCTTTGCCTCAACACAACAGGACGACCTGGTTTTCTTTCAAGTTTATTCAACCATGGCAAATTTAGACGTCATAACAGATATTTGCTAAACGTTCCTTGTTGAGTATATATACGTTTGCAGTAAAACACACAATTATAAAACGAACTAACAAGGATGTTGAAAAAACGATTACTTAGACATTTCATTGCATGCAACTTCATTTGACATCAGTCATCTTGCTATTAACAGAGATGTATGTCTTTTAGCTGTGTCTTCAGCTGTTATCAATCCACTGATAGATATCTTCCATCTCTTGATTCCACACGTCAACTAAAAAAAAAAGGTAGAAAACATCAGTCAACAATAACAATGAAATTTTCAAGCAAAACACACAATTATAAAACAAACTATCAAACAATAACAATGACATTTTCAAGAAAAACACTCAATTATAAAACAAACTATCAAGAATACTGTAAAACGACGGGCGGGCGGACGGACGGACGGACGGAGGGAGGGAGGGAGGGAGGGAGGGAGGGAGGGACGGACAAGTATTTATCTTTTCCGGCGGAACAATTCGAACTGAATGCATGAGGAAAAAATGGCTGTGAAAGTGACAAACTTTATTCAATTTAACTTAGCTTCATCTGTCGCAAGGATGTTGATGAAATCTTCCAACTCTCGTAATCATGCCTTCAGCTGTCACCAGCCCGATGATAAGTATCTTCCATCTCTTGATTCCACACGTCAACTAAAAGACAACAATTTTGTAGAAAACATTCCTCAACAATAATAATATACTCAACATCGAAAGTTTAGCTAATGTTAAAAGAAATGGCATACCATTTATAAATGAACCTATTTTTATGAATTAGTATTCACATCTGAGATGTTTACCATTTACAACCAACATAAACTCATCAACCTTTGCGGCTGGTAGGTACTGGGTTCGGATGCCAGTCGAGACATGGGATTTTTAATCCAGATACCGACCCCAAACCCTGAGTGAGTGCCCCGCAAGGCTCAGTGGGTAGGTGTAAACCACTTGCACCGACCAGCGATCCATGACTGGTTCAACAAAGGCCATGGTTTGTGCTATCCTGCCTGTGGGAAGCGCAAATAAAAGATGCCTTGCTGCCTGTCGTAAAACGTAGCCTATGTGGCCACAGTGGGTTTCCTCTGAAAAACAGTGTCAGAATGACCATATGTTTGACGTCCAAGAGCCGATGATAAGATAAAAGAACAATCAATGTGCTCTAGGTGGCGTTGTTAAATAAAACAAACTTTTGTTCTATCTTTTTTTCATCAACCTTTGCCTCAACACAACAGGAGGACCTGGTTTTCTTTTAAGTTTATTCAACCATGGCAAATTTAGACGTCATAACAGATATTTGCTAAACTTTCCTTGTTGAGTATATATACGTTTGCAGTAAAACACACAATTATAAAACGAACTAACAAGGATGTTGAAAAAACGATTACTTAGACATTTCATTGCATGCAACTTCATTTGACATGAGTTATCTTGCTAATAACAGAGATGTATGTCTTTTAGCTGTGTCTTCAGCTGTTATCAATCCACTGATAGATATCTTTCAATAATAATTCAATTCTTCCCCCAAAACAAGTATAAACCAAACTATCCAAAATCAAGAAGGGAGGTAACTTACCATTAAAATGCTTCACTTGTGACAGCTACACCTTCAACTGTCACCAGCCCGATGATAAATATCTTCCATCTCTTGATTCCACACGTCAACTAAAAAAAAAAGGTAGAAAACATCAGTCAACAATAACAATGAAATTTTGAAGCAAAATTAATCCAGATACCGACTCCAAACCTTGAGTGAGTGCCCCGCAAGGCTCAGTGGGTAGTTGTAAACCACTTGCACCGACCAGCGATCCATGACTGGTTCAACAAAGGCCATGGTTTGTGCTATTCTGCCTGTGGGAAGCGCAAATAAAAATATCTTGCTGCCTGTCGTAAAATAGTAGCCTATGTGGCGACAGCGGGTTTCCTCTGAAAAACAGTGTCAGAATGACCATATGTTTGACGTCCAAGAGCCGATGATAAGATAAAAGAACAATCAATGTGCTCTAGGTGGCGTTGTTAAATAAAACAAACTTTTGTTCTATCTTTTTTTCATCAACCTTTGCCTCAACACAACAGGAGGACCTGGTTTTCTTTTAAGTTTATTCAACCATGGCAATTTAATTTAGACGTCATAACAGATATTTGCTAAACTTTCCTTGTTGAGTATATATACGTTTGCAGTAAAACACACAATTATAAAACGAACTAACAAGGATGTTGAAAAAACGATTACTTAGACATTTCATTGCATGCAACTTCATTTGACATCAGTCATCTAGCTAATAACAGAGATGTATGTCTTTTAGCTGTGTCTTCAGCTGTTATCAATCCACTGATAAATATCTTCCATCTCTTGATTCCACACGTCAACTAAAAAAAAAAGGTAGAAAACATCAGTCAACAATAACAATGAAATTTTCAAGCAAAATTAATCCAGATACCGACTCCAAACCCTGAGTGAGTGCCCCGCAAGGCTCAGTGGGTAGTTGTAAACCACTTGCACCGACCAGCGATCCATGACTGGTTCAACAAAGGCCATGGTTTGTGCTATCCTGCCTGTGGGAAGCGCAAATAAAATATCCCTTGCTGCCTGTCGTAAAATAGTAGCCTATGTGGCGACAGCGGGTTTCCTCTGAAAAACAGTGTCAGAATGACCATATGTTTGAAGTCCAAGAGCCGATGATAAGATAAAAGAACAATCAATGTGCTCTAGGTGGCGTTGTTAAATAAAACAAACTTTTGTTCTATATTTTTTTTGATCAACCTTTGCCTCAACACAACAGGACGACCTGGTTTTCTTTCAAGTTTACTCAACCATGGCAAATTTAGACGTCATAACAGATATTTGCTAAACGTTCCTTGTTGAGTATATATACGTTTGCAGTAAAACACACAATTATAAAACGAACTAACAAGTATGTTGAAAAAACGATTACTTAGACATTTCATTGCATGCAACTTCATTTGACATCAGTCATCTTGCTATTAACAGAGATGTATGTCTTTTAGCTGTGTCTTCAGCTGTTATCAATCCACTGATAGATATCTTCCATCTCTTGATTCCACACGTCAAACTAAAAAAAAAAGGTAGAAAACATCAGTCAACAATAACAATGATTTTTTTCAAGCAAAAAAACACACAATTATAAAACAAACTATCAAACAATAACAATGACATTTTCAAGAAAAACACTCAATTATAAAACAAACTATCAAGAATACTGTAAAACGACGGGCGGGCGGACGGACGGACGGACGGAGGGAGGGAGGGAGGGAGGGAGGGAGGGAGGGACGGACAAGTATTTATCTTTTCCGGCGGAACAATTCGAACTGAATGCATGAGGAAAAAATGGCTGTGAAAGTGACAAACTTTATTCAATTTAACTTAGCTTCATCTGTCGCAAGGATGTTGATGAAATCTTCCAACTCTCGTAATCATGCCTTCAGCTGTCACCAGCCCGATGATAAGTATCTTCCATCTCTTGATTCCACACGTCAACTAAAAGACAACAATTTTGTAGAAAACATTCCTCAACAATAATAATATACTCAACATCGAAAGTTTAGCTAATGTTAAAAGAAATGGCATACCATTTATAAATGAACCTATTTTTATGAATTAGTATTCACATCTGAGATGTTTACCATTTACAACCAACATAAACTCATCAACCTTTGCGGCTGGTAGGTACTGGGTTCGGATGCCAGTCGAGACATGGGATTTTTAATCCAGATACCGACCCCAAACCCTGAGTGAGTGCCCCGCAAGGCTCAGTGGGTAGGTGTAAACCACTTGCACCGACCAGCGATCCATGACTGGTTCAACAAAGGCCATGGTTTGTGCTATCCTGCCTGTGGGAAGCGCAAATAAAAGATGCCTTGCTGCCTGTCGTAAAACAGTAGCCTATGTGGCCACAGTGGGTTTCCTCTGAAAAACAGTGTCAGAATGACCATATGTTTGACGTCCAAGAGCCGATGATAAGATAAAAGAACAATCAATGTGCTCTAGGTGGCGTTGTTAAATAAAACAAACTTTTGTTCTATCTTTTTTCATCAACCTTTGCCTCAACACAACAGGAGGACCTGGTTTTCTTTTAAGTTTATTCAACCATGGCAAATTTAGACGTCATAACAGATATTTGCTAAACTTTCCTTGTTGAGTATATATACGTTTGCAGTAAAACACACAATTATAAAACGAACTAACAAGGATGTTGAAAAAACGATTACTTAGACATTTCATTGCATGCAACTTCATTTGACATGAGTTATCTTGCTAATAACAGAGATGTATGTCTTTTAGCTGTGTCTTCAGCTGTTATCAATCCACTGATAGATATCTTTCAATAATAATTCAATTCTTCCCCAAAACAAGTATAAACCAAACTATCCAAAATCAAGAAGGGAGGTAACTTACCATTAAAATGCTTCACTTGTGACAGCTACACCTTCAACTGTCACCAGCCCGATGATAAATATCTTCCATCTCTTGATTCCACACGTCAACTAAAAAAAAAAGGTAGAAAACATCAGTCAACAATAACAATGAAATTTTGAAGCAAAATTAATCCAGATACCGACTCCAAACCTTGAGTGAGTGCCCCGCAAGGCTCAGTGGGTAGTTGTAAACCACTTGCACCGACCAGCGATCCATGACTGGTTCAACAAAGGCCATGGTTTGTGCTATTCTGCCTGTGAGAAGCGCAAATAAAATATATCTTGCTGCCTGTCGTAAAATAGTAGCCTATGTGGCGACAGCGGGTTTCCTCTGAAAAACAGTGTCAGAATGACCATATGTTTGACGTCCAAGAGCCGATGATAAGATAAAAGAACAATCAATGTGCTCTAGGTGGCGTTGTTAAATAAAACAAACTTTTGTTCTATCTTTTTTTCATCAACCTTTGGCACAACACAACAGGAGGACCTGGTTTTCTTTTAAGTTTATTCAACCATGGCAAATTTAGACGTCATAACAGATATTTGCTAAACTTTCCTTGTTGAGTATATATACGTTTGCAGTAAAACACACAATTATAAAACGAACTAACAAGGATGTTTGAAAAAAACGATTACTTAGACATTTCATTGCATGCAACTTCATTTGACATCAGTCATCTTGCTAATAACAGAGATGTATGTCTTTTAGCTGTGTCTTCAGCTGTTATCAATCCACTGATAAATATCTTCCATCTCTTGATTCCACACGTCAACTAAAAAAAAAAGGTAGAAAACATCAGTCAACAATAACAATGAAATTTTCAAGCAAAATTAATCCAGATACCGACTCCAAACCCTGAGTGAGTGCCCCGCAAGGCTCAGTGGGTAGTTGTAAACCACTTGCACCGACCAGCGATCCATGACTGGTTCAACAAAGGCCATGGTTTGTGCTATCCTGCCTGTGGGAAGCGCAAATAAAATATCCCTTGCTGCCTGTCGTAAAATAGTAGCCTATGTGGCGACAGCGGGTTTCCTCTGAAAAACAGTGTCAGAATGACCATATGTTTGACGTCCAAGAGCCGATGATAAGATAAAAGAACAATCAATGTGCTCTAGGTGGCGTTGTTAAATAAAACAAACTTTTGTTCTATCTTTTTTTCATCAACCTTTGCCTCAACACAACAGGAGGACCTGGTTTTCTTTTAAGTTTATTCAACCATGGCAAATTTAGACGTCATAACAGATATTTGCTAAACTTTCCTTGTTGAGTATATATACGTTTGCAGTAAAACACACAATTATAAAACGAACTAACAAGGATGTTGAAAAAACGATTACTTAGACATTTCATTGCATGCAACTTCATTTGACATCAGTCATCTTGCTAATAACAGAGATGTATGTCTTTTAGCTGTGTCTTCAGCTGTTATCAATCCACTGATAGATATCTTCCATCTCTTGATTCCACACGTCAACTAAAAAAAAAAGGTAGAAAACATCAGTCAACAATAACAATGAAATTTTCAAGCAAAATTAATCCAGATACCGACTCCAAACCCTGAGTGAGTGCCCCGCAAGGCTCAGTGGGTAGTTGTAAACCACTTGCACCGACCAGCGATCCATGACTGGTTCAACAAAGGCCATGGTTTGTGCTATCCTGCCTGTGGGAAGCGCAAATAAAATATCCCTTGCTGCCTGTCGTAAAATAGTAGCCTATGTGGCGACAGCGGGTTTCCTCTGAAAAACAGTGTCAGAATGACCATATGTTTGACGTCCAAGAGCCGATGATAAGATAAAAGAACAATCAATGTGCTCTAGGTGGCGTTGTTAAATAAAACAAACTTTTGTTCTATCTTTTTTTCATCAACCTTTGCCTCAACACAACAGGAGGACCTGGTTTTCTTTTAAGTTTATTCAACCATGGCAAATTTAGACGTCATAACAGATATTTGCTAAACTTTCCTTGTTGAGTATATATACGTTTGCAGTAAAACACACAATTATAAAACGAACTAACAAGGATGTTGAAAAAACGATTACTTAGACATTTCATTGCATGCAACTTCATTTGACATCAGTCATCTAGCTAATAACAGAGATGTATGTCTTTTAGCTGTGTCTTCAGCTGTTATCAATCCACTGATAAATATCTTCCATCTCTTGATTCCACACGTCAACTAAAAAAAAAAGGTAGAAAACATCAGTCAACAATAACAATGAAATTTTCAAGCAAAATTAATCCAGATACCGACTCCAAACCCTGAGTGAGTGCCCCGCAAGGCTCAGTGGGTAGTTGTAAACCACTTGCACCGACCAGCGATCCATGACTGGTTCAACAAAGGCCATGGTTTGTGCTATCCTGCCTGTGGGAAGCGCAAATAAAATATCCCTTGCTGCCTGTCGTAAAATAGTAGCCTATGTGGCGACAGCGGGTTTCCTCTGAAAAACAGTGTCAGAATGACCATATGTTTGACGTCCAAGAGCCGATGATAAGATAAAAGAACAATCAATGTGCTCTAGGTGGCGTTGTTAAATAAAACAAACTTTTGTTCTATCTTTTTTCATCAACCTTTGCCTCAACACAACAGGAGGACCTGGTTTTCTTTTAAGTTTATTCAACCATGGCAAATTTAGACGTCATAACAGATATTTGCTAAACTTTCCTTGTTGAGTATATATACGTTTGCAGTAAAACACACAATTATAAAACGAACTAACAAGGATGTTGAAAAAAACGATTACTTAGACATTTCATTGCATGCAACTTCATTTGACATCAGTCATCTAGCTAATAACAGAGATGTATGTCTTTTAGCTGTGTCTTCAGCTGTTATCAATCCACTGATAAATATCTTCCATCTCTTGATTCCACACGTCAACTAAAAAAAAAAGGTAGAAAACATCAGTCAACAATAACAATGAAATTTTCAAGCAAAATTAATCCAGATACCGACTCCAAACCCTGAGTGAGTGCCCCGCAAGGCTCAGTGGGTAGTTGTAAACCACTTGCACCGACCAGCGATCCATGACTGGTTCAACAAAGGCCATGGTTTGTGCTATCCTGCCTGTGGGAAGCGCAAATAAAATATCCCTTGCTGCCTGTCGTAAAATAGTAGCCTATGTGGCGACAGCGGGTTTCCTCTGAAAAACAGTGTCAGAATGACCATATGTTTGACGTCCAAGAGCCGATGATAAGATAAAAGAACAATCAATGTGCTCTAGGTGGCGTTGTTAAATAAAACAAACTTTTGTTCTATATTTTTTTCATCAACCTTTGCCTCAACACAACAGGACGACCTGGTTTTCTTTCAAGTTTACTCAACCATGGCAAATTTAGACGTCATAACAGATATTTGCTAAACGTTCCTTGTTGAGTATATATACGTTTGTTATTGGCCACAGTGGCGTTTCCTCTGAAAAACAGTGTCAGAATGACCATTAGTTGACGTCCAAGAGCCGATGAAAGATATATAAGAACAATCAATGTGCTCTGAAAAAAACTTATTAGACATTTCATTCAGCAACTTCATTTGACATCAGTCTCTTGCTATTAACAGGTGTAGTCTTTTAACTGGTCTTCACTGTTTCATCCACTGATAATATCTTCCTCTCTTGATTCCCAAACGTCAAAAAAAAAAAGGTGAAAAACTCAGTCAACAACAATGAAATTTTCAACAAAATTAATCCAGATACCGACTCCAAACCCTGAGTAGTGCCCCGCAAGGCTCAGTGGATTGTAAACCACTTGCCCCGACCCGATCCTGCTGGTTCAAAAAGGCCATGGTTTTGCTATCCTGCCTGTGGGAACGCAAATAAAATATCCCTTGCTCCTTCGTAAAATAGTAGCCTTTGGCGACAGCGGGTTTCCTCTGAAAAACGTGTAAATGACCATATTTTGAAGTCCGGCCGTGATAAATAAAGAACTCAATTGCTCTGGGTGGCGTTGGTTAAATAAAACAAACTTTTGTTCATATTTTTTTTTATCAACCTTTGCCTCAACCAACAACACCTGGTTTTCTTTCAATTTACTCAA
>NW_024536091.1:0-10325 GCF_016097555.1 Gigantopelta aegis
ATCACCACTAGTCAGAGGTCTTTACCTATGACATAAAAACTTAAAAATAACATAACAACAGAAGGGGTGGTACTTGACTTTGAATTGTGTGATAGCAGAGCCTGACTGAATATAATTAGAATAGATGTAAACTAGTGAAGAAAAGAACTAAATTAGAGAACACACACAACACACATACATACGCTTCTCTACCAGAAATGCTCAAACAAGTCTACAGCACTTAATATCATGGCTGTTGGATTAGCTGATGTTACGTGCAGTTGAGAGTTCACATAGCTGAATGTCTTGCCCCCTAATTAAATTAATTCAATATAAATTAATTAAATTATAAACTTACTGGTCAAATATAACAAATTCTGTCCCCACGTTCTTTCCGGGACATACCCCTGCTCCACCACCCACTAGTCCAGCACCAATATTACTGACTATGTTACCATAGAGCTTGGGCATCACCATAACATCAAACTGACTATGGATTGGATACCATATGGATAACAAAATAGGTCTCATTGACACTCATAGATAATAAGAGTACCTGCCAGGCAACAATTATCAATAATCATTGATTTAAACTCAATTCCAGGATAAAAAAAGTTTTGACACTTTTTCACACTCTTTTAAGAAGGAGACCATCTGATAGCTTCCTTATAATAGTTAACATAATTACTCTCTCTTCCTTGTCTTTTAATTACATTATGGTAGCTTTGTGTATTGCTGTTACTCTTTTACGATCATTTCTCTTAGCATGATCAAAGCTACTTTGCTATACGATAACTCTTTTCACGTGTTATAATCTTTAAAATTTCCACTACTCCCGGTACGACTCTATCTACGAAGAGATAGAGAGAGAGAAAAAAGAAAGAGAGACATTTATTTACACCCATGTTCCAGTCGCTATATTTCCTTCGGTGCGTTCTCACGTATTATTACAATGTCAACATTTTCATTGTTGCAATCACATGAAATTAAAATCAGATCACAGGACTATCACGTGTTACTTGTCTCAATACCAGGTATACTTTGCAGTAGATGACATTAGCAAATAGATCCAAATCTATTTCTGTAATAACAAGTATAATTAAAGGAACAATTGATATTACAATTAAATACCTCAATAATTTGTTGAGAGGATGTTGTTCCATATCATCAGGTCTAGTTCTTATAATTCCTAATAGTTATATGTACATATTGTACTACTGTTTAATTATTAACTTTTAATCCAACCCATTTCTCTGTATTGAAGTGACAGCTCATGGATAAGAATGGTTGTCTTGAGATAATCAGCCCACTGTTGTGTGATATACATGCAATAATCAGGTGATTATCATTGACTATCATACTGACCATAACACATTTCAAAATGCACTGGTACTTTAGCCCACATTATTATATTATAATATTAGCATTAAAAATTGATATAATAATAAATTTACCGAAATATTTCCTTCACAGATTGAGCATAGTTTCGGCCTTATTCCATCTACTGGTATAATGTCACTGTTTGTCGACCACCATATTTTGATCGTGAAGGTATTGGATCAGGGGTTTGTTATTTATTATTATAGTGGTTTCCCTCCAAAATATTAGTTACTTACCTATAGAAAATCTATTCGTTAATATCTTACTGTTCAGAGACAACTGAGGCCATACATCTAGTTAATATAGCATCCTAAATGAAGAAAAATAGTCTCAATTTTTTGAGGAGGGTAGTTGACCTTTTCATTAGAATAGCTACAACACTTCTAACTATTGATGTAGCCATCTGGCGTTCCTGCCATAAAGTATCTAAATTATTCGTAACTGTTTTTTTAATTTATAAGCAAAATTTGATTCTGAAAACCTAAAACTAATAAACCACACCTACTAATTGCAAAAAAACAGCACTCAAAAAAATTGAACAAATCAAGCGTTTTTATAATTTCAAACTTCTGTGGCTGTTTGCACATTTCCACCTTCCAGTCTTTTTTAAAAGTTGTATTTCGTGGATATCTAATGAAAATGTAAAATCTTCATGATGTTGTAAATGTGCAGAGTTGTTTATACTACGCAATGTCACCTGTCCCTCATTTCAAAGCACAGGACCTTTGAACTCTATAAACAATTGCATCATGGTTCTATCATAGTTAGAATTAAAAAATGACCCAAGATGGAAATGGAACAAGATGAGTTTAAATATTTAATGAAGTTAGCCATATAGGGTCATTAATAACGTCTGTGTTCGTTATGAAGATAACAGATGTATACAGATTACTGTTGCTATAGTAATTTGTTAGTATGGTAATGTTGCTTGGTAAATACATGCTTAGCTGTTGACTATGGATGATATGCTATGGTAACTGTTACTATTGCAATATTGTTTATGGTAACCAGATACCATGTAATGTTGTGGTGATTGTAGTAAGTCCAAATGTTCACATTAGTTTGAGTTAAGTTGTTAGTAATGCAATCACTAAAGTAAATTGTTACCTCATGCTAGACCTGCTACATTATAACTTTGTAATAATTACTGACACCTATATTGTAAAATGTACCTCCATATTACTAACAAACAAGGTATAAGTTATATGATTGAAATAATAGATTTATGTATATAGTATATATATTAGTTATTTCCTGAACAATGCCTCAGCTAAAGTACTAATCTTTTTATCATCTAAAAGTCTCTAAAAGATGAGGTATAATGTTTTTAACCCTCACTGCCTATTGAGTTAGTAAGGGTTTGCCTACTTAATTTTAACACAAAAGTAAAAGTCTCCTTAGCAGTTTCCTTTAGTGCAATGACTATCTTTCAAAATTCAATAGCAGCCTGAATCTCCGGATGATTTTGGTCCTTTTTGTGTTGGGATAGTGTTGTACTTTAGTGTTGTTAGTGACTCTGTAATTCTCTGTTGCTGCATCTCCAAAGTATCCTTTCATCTCTTCCTCTCTCGTTGCTTAGTTACAATTTACAAATCTCTATGTATTTGGCAATTCTAATGTTAATTACAATGAAAAATTCAAAAATTTCTAGTCATTGGAATTACGGTATCCGTAGGCGAAACGTGGCGAACCCGGAGTAGGCGAAAGCGCGACGAACCCGGCGTTATATAGGTACGGCTCGTGGTTTTAGACCACACCTCCAAAGGTCCAAACACAATGGCATTGTAGAAATACGATGTACAGGAGAATAAGGACTGGACTATATATGTAGAAGATACATCTTTTGGATGATAAATGCTACCCTAGAAATATAGCACAGTATAATAAGATTCATGATCCACTCAATAATAAAATGCCTGCTAAAGAAGTGAAAGATTGAAAAGCATTTCTACTCAAATGGTAGGAGGATGACAGCAAGCAACACGTCAAACAGAGTTAGATAGCTGTGGTGTAGTAATGAAAGACCTCTTCCACTTCTTTGCAACTGCAGCGGCAAGAGATCATAGTCCTAACTGTTGTCGTTATTATTACACGTAATAATCATTATATTACTTTTAGAATGCCTGATCGCAATCAACCTCCCAAAAACGGTTGAGGGTCATTCGGGGGAGCTGGGTGAATTAGGTATTCAACACTCCTATTCTCTCAGTTCAATCGCACTCCTTCATCAACTGAGCTCTGCCCATCAAGGTAAACCCACATGAGTATATATACCATTAACCATGTAATTCATAGTATTATATTACACTAGCTTATATTATCCTAATGTGATGTTGGGGAAATGGATGTTATGCTGATGCTAAAAACATCAAGAAACTATTGACACGCTACCCTACAGGTAGAATGATTAACATTGCCGCCATTTCTTCTATCCTGGGTATAATAGTCAGTCTGACGTTTCTATGGCAAGACATCGAGTTGGTAAGACTGTTAATGATGAACTGGTACCTGAAATGGGTGTTTTCAAGGGTAAGTCCTTCATTAATGTTATTATTAATGAATATATCTAATAGAGTTAAAAAAATTAGTATGTGATGAGAATACTCAAGTATGCATCCTAGTAATTAATACATTACTTGACTAATACTATTTCATAGCTGTATGCTAGTAAGAAAGATCCTGCCTCTTCTCATCATCGTAGCATAAGGTACTCCAAGCTTCTTTACTATAGGTAGATACAAAAAAACCATCTTTATTTTTTTCTTTTTTTCTTAGCATTGAGGACCAACCATGTCTCATCCCATGTTTACAGCTCCACAAAGAAGACACACTGGGTGAAGAGACACTTTTCTGAGGTGCATCTCTTTCAATACTTTGGAAACAATGCAGAAATTCAGAGCTGTCTCATTACCCCTGGTTGTTAGCAGAAGTAAAAAGGATGTGAAGAAACAGAAGTCTGTCAGTCAGAGATCATTGCAGGGCCATATGGTTGAAGAAGTATCTGAGGATAGACACTTTCCCTATTCTCCTCCTAACCCAGTATGACTCACAGACCTGGGTCTACTTTATTATCTTTTCTTTGCCCACCCAACCCTGGTTTTCATCTCATCTCAGTGAAGTGGACAATAGAGATATTAGAATGTTACTTGGAGTGTCTACCTATATTTGGCACGTGGGGGCAACCAGCCATAGTTTAAGATTACGGTACTCTTTCAATGTGTTTTAGTTTTTGTTACTTATGATATTCCTAGAGATATTGCAAAAACCGATTACTGTATTAACAGGATTGGATTATTGGTTGGATAAGTTTGATGTGTAATGTACCAGAACTGGCTATTGTGTTTCCATCTAAATGGCAATTGTTCAGGTTAGAGAGAATGAAGTTTGATGGAAATTTAAACTGACTGATAGATAGTAGATTATGACAGATAAATTGGGAGAATAATGTCATAAATTTATGTTTTCTCTGTAGAAATAGGAAGTATTAAAACTGAAGAGATATACCCAAATTTAGGACAAAAATTCACATTTTTTCTCAAGTAAGAGAACTCTTAAAATTTAACCCTTTGTTCACGACAAAAGATAGGAGGTTCTTGAGGTGGCACAAAATATATTATCATTCCTTGAAGGCAAAATTGTACTCGTGAAGGCACACCTACTGCTCTTTCCTGCCAAAAGGGAAAGACATGTTGAAACTCTATGATCTTACAACTCTAACATCAAATGATGACTCTGCAAAGGTAATTAAAATGGGTAGAGAACTGGGTGGAAGTTTATCAATCCTTACAGGGTGAACAGGAGGAGAATCCATTTGCTAAAAATGTTGCTGTTTTATTTTACAGGTAACGTGTGTTAATTACTTAGATTTTGATCGTATCTTGTTCTTTAGAGTATCACAGAGAATGTTACAATATGGTCCAACATACTGGTAAAGATGTAGCTACAATTAAATTGTTATTAGAGAATTGTATAAGTTGTTACATAATGATACCAGTTCACAGGTATATAAGACTATGATTGTCATTAAACTATTATAAGTTATAGATTGTTATGTCATCATTTTACTTATTGGCCAATCTTGTTTTAAACTATACACCCACAAGTACTTCACCACCAACATCGTCATCATCAGAAAGGAGGAGGAGGGGAAGAAGAGGAAAGTATCCAACCACAGTGTCCAGATCTAAATCATATCTTGTCACTGGTAATGAACCACAAGTAAGTATTATAATATTTTTGACTGCTAAAATGACTAGAGTACAAATAATATCAAAATTATTGTGCTATTGGTTTTTTTGTATTGGACAAATACCTATTGTTTTATTCTTTCTTTATAGTTGCTCTCAGTGTCACATTTGACAGAGCATAAACCTAATGTACCTCTTATCAACCACCAATTCAGCCGTTAGTATTTGAGTCTAAAACATGCAACAGACAGAGCTCGCACTGCTCTCAGCTATATTGCCAGTGCATTTTGTCAAGTGTGATGCTGAGAATTGGAAGGATGGCAACTGGAAGGGTGTGTCCATTGTTGCAAAAGGTTGCCACGCCTAACTGGTATTAGCTGATATGGGCAATGACTTTGAATAAATTAGGTCGATGTTTGAATAATTCAAGACTCTGCATTCTATGTTGCAGTGAGTATAACCCTATAATAGTTTGTTTAATTGGCTTCAAAATAGAGGTAGCTATTGCCACACGTTGAAGGCATTGCCATGTTACAATAAACAACAATAGAAGATACATTGTTTCAGTCTTGGCAATTATGTGGTGATGTTTTCATCTATTAAGTACGAAAGTAACTACATATATCTTTTTAAGTAAATACAGTCAGTTTTAAAATAGGTCTCGTGAATCCCCCCTTGATTTGCATCTTGAAGACTTCAATTCAATTGTTTCTGGATGATTCTAAGATAACAACAATTTTACAATCACTTTTATATCCCACTGTAAAGAAATAACTTTATTAATACTGTATTATATTATATATCGTAGCTGATGAAGACGAGTGTTTGAACTTCATACAGATCTAGAGACAAGCTACGACAGAAAAGGTAGTCATGTTTTCAGTCATGTGATTAAGTCATGTGATCTGTGGGTCCTTTCAGTATTGATGTTATAAGCTCTGTGAGACAATTGAACATCAGATTGAAGGAGACAAAGCAGTACTCAAAGAGAGAATTGGGAATGCATGGAATGAATGGTGTCTATTATAAACTCAGTGCAATCCGCAACTGGATTTAAATACAGGTAGCATTGTAAACATGTATATTTAGTAACAACATTGATGACATTATTTCTAAAATTTAGATTCAAAACAGATTGAAAACTTTTGGACTAGTCTTATTGTTGTCTTAAAACAATGGTATAGCATCATTTGAGGCAACATCCAATGTATCTAATCAGCTCTGTTAAATGCTAACTTGGGTAGTTTAATGCGAATCATGTGCTGAAGCTATGGTTTATTAAACTATCCTGTGAAAAAAAGGAGTGAAGAGGCAAACAAAAGGATAATTCAGTTCTTCAAGAGAAAACTCTATTAACAATCGAGCTATTGAGTATCTACATGAGAGGGAAGGAGGGCTTGAAACGACCATCGACTCATCCCTGGAATTTGGCTAAACATTGAATGTGATTTAGCTGGCGTGTATTTGAAATGGGACAACAAATGCAAGACGGCCCCATTTTCAAGTCTAAGTCTTCAAGGAGGTAGTCATCATAAATGATATACTTTTATGTAATGTTTTTATTCCGATTTGAGAGAGAGATTTCTGTCACAAACTAATGAAAAGTTTACACTGTGCGGAATCAATTTCTTAGTTCTGCAGAGTGTAATGTTTTAAAAATATCAGGATATCTGTCTCAAATTATTGGGAATTGTCATCACAGATTAGCTAGTCTCTATCACAAGAATGCTTTTGATACACTCTGTGGTTAGTCACTTTCACTGTTTGTTCATACATGTTCTTTCCAGCCATTGTCCTCAGAAGATGAAACAAGCACGAAACAAGCGAAAAACATTACACAAAAGCTCTACAATCTTATTTAGTAAGTCTGCCATTAATTTGTTGATATTAATTACTATAGTAGATTGAATACCATCAATGTCAAATTATGAGAGTATATTTAGAGAAGACACTGCTACTGGAGCAACAAGCAAATGGTATTCTATTCCTAACACTATCCAATAGTACTATTATTTTCAATGATCCACATATAGCTAGCTACTAGTAAACTATCACTCGATTATTGCAACAATCACTAAAACGTTACTCAATATTTACCAAAGTATTTGAGAAAAGATATACCCGCAGATGAGAAAAGTTCTAAAGAGGAAAGTTTTATCCAGTTAGTAGCAATATTGATGCAACGACTACAAACTTTATTAAACCACTCTTGTCGATCTCCTTAAAGAAAGGGTTATTTTAGTTTTATCTAGTATAAAAACACCTATCTGACACTTTTTCTTCTAATTTAGGAGGACAGTACTGGGGGGGGGGGGGTACTGTAGACTCTAACGGAGAGTATAGCCATTGCCTTGAAGTCCAATATAAAATCATCAAGTGACTCAATGATTTCTTTATTATTGTGACACCTCTCTTACATTACACCAAGTATACAACAAAGCTAGGTAACATCATTACTTGTAAAATAATCTGTTTTTATTATATGATCATCTTATTCATCATAATCATCATAAAAATATATTATATTATTATTATTTATATTTTTATATGCCACAATTAATGCATTTCTGAGCGAGCATCCTCAAATTCTTCCTCCTCTACATGCAAAAAATAATGTAGGTATTACTCCTCTTCATCATTAGACATCAAAGCAGCTTTATCGACATGACTCTTTTGACATAAATCCTCTTTTCTCTTGCTGCTTGCTGGCTTAGGTGTTCTGGGTCTGGCATTTTTGGCATTGTGGTTTCTGCTTGTGTCTCTTGTAATATGTTGACTGCGTATCATAGAATCCGGAGTCACACATAGGGACGTGACCGGGTAAAGTAAGAAGAATCTGCAGTAGGTCCTCTTCATAATTAATGCAGCAGCTACTGGACTGGACATGTAAGATCATCCCATACCAAAGTGCTTGTGTTGAGGAGATGTGTGAGGAAGTGGTTTCTTATATACAAGGACTTGTAGTAACTCATGGTCACCGGTGGATAATCTGGAAATTGGAGCGATGAGCTCTGATAAGAGGGGAGGTTGGACGGCCTAGGTTCCACGATGGAATCATGGGAGGTGTAGCAACTGAGAAAAGCTGTGGTCTCACTGTCTGATCATCCTTCTGTAATTAATGAGAGAATGTTTGTACATAATACAATGATGTCCTCTTGATTACTCATTTGTTTAATTTCATCATTCAATCGTCGTTGGTGTCTTTCAGTTTCCATTAAATAAATCAGGATTTTCTAAAGAACTGGTCTGTATCGTAGTGTTTTTGTATAAATTGTTTGGCCAGAGGTCTTTGAGATGATGATGGTCATTGTTCTCTTTTCTGGCTTGTCTCATAAGAGAGGGCTCCAGTAGCTATGAAAAAATTAAATATTAAGGCCACCTTTAGCACTTGCTGTTCATACTTGGAGATTTTTCTTGTTTTTGGTTGCTTTCTTCTTGAACTTTTTTCCTCCACAAACAGGTTTTGTAAAGAATTCAATCTCACTTTCTCATCACTTGATATACGACCACTAAGATATGGCATAATGAAATATCACTCTTGATTTCTTACTATAGCATTTCACGTTTTTCTGGTTCATTGTAGGTAATCCAACCAGTATTAGAATCAGTATAGTCATATAACTACTGCTAATATCAATGTGTATAGGCTGTGGTAGCAAAACGTTTGAATGATGGCTTATGGTTCCTTTATCCATTCATTGCGCATATCTTTACCTTGAGAAGTAAAGTTAAGAACTAGTATCGAAGAAAGAATATATACTCACCAATAAACATTGGAGGATCACTAAGCTGTGTCATAAAAAATTGACTTTGACTTTCCCAATTAGTGTTCTGGAAAGAGTATTAGTAATTATTTTACAGTATACCATTACCTCTTTCTTGCTGAAAGCTGTAACTACAAATGAATAATGAGTATCAGGTTTGAATGCCTGTTTCTGAAAGATCCATCAAAGACCAACTTGTCAGGAAGCATTCCTTGATCATATTGAGCTACCAATAAATGTCAACTGTCAAGACACTGGAAGCTAAAGAGAAGACACTGCCTTGGAAGAAGCTGAGAAATATGGTAGGTATGGATTTAATGAAGGGTGTACTTTCGAGGTTCATTGGGACTTCGCCGCGTGACAGGTACAGCAAAATCCATATAATTACTAATGGTTGAAGATGGGTATAGTTACTAGTGATGTCAGGAAGTCTAATAGTACCTGATGGGTCCAAATTTGTTGCTAGATTTGTAAAGTTCAACACAAAATTTGTCAGTGGCTGGTCATTGAGGATCTCATGCTCACTCTTGGTTTTCGGAGGATGAGGAGGCTCTAAGAAGAGTAAAAAATGAATGTAATTCTAATTGGATGTCACTCACTTCCAGGAGATGTCATGAACTGTATTTCACTGTGAGGGACACTAGTGAGATTACCAGCTACTGACTGTATGGTACATGTGTAAAGGGTGTTAGGGAATAGAGAAGAGGTTGTGTGCTTTCACAGCCTTTTAGAAACTTGAACGACTTAAATGCTCAAAGTGGATTCTTCCTTGGACTTTATTCCATTTTCTTTATTCTCTAAAACTCCATTACAGGATAACTATAGAAAAAACTCTTGTGAGTGATCTATCTAATTTTTTGAATGATACCTAAACATTATATCATGAACATCTTATCTGGGTGTTGGTTCCACATGAAAACTGCTTTTTGTATCAGTAATATCTGATGCAGTAAGATTATATGTCCTTCAGAAATCTAAATCAAGAAAAATGTAAAATTTTTAATTCTTTTGTATA
>NW_024536092.1:0-6631 GCF_016097555.1 Gigantopelta aegis
CTTTCTTTACCATTTTATTTTTAGGGGTAGGGTGCTGATGCCGAACAAAATAAGCCAATGCTTTCAGACTATAGTGCTAACCTGTATGGCGGGCCATTGCCCATATATGACTTTCCGAAAGGGTTTGAATTTATAGAGTAAGAAACCCTTGTGTGAGTGTCCCTATCCATTAGGTACCAAAAAACTTTTTATTCGAACTTAATTGCCACAGCGTTCGGGAAAAAAATAAAATTTTGGGAAAATTCGGCCCCGAAAGTAGTTTTGCCCTTATTCACCAAATATTTGGGACAAGGCAAAATAAAATGTTCCTAAATTCCCCCACGCAGGGGGCGTTACAACGATCCATCCATTTGCCTTTACATTTCCCCTTTTTTTTTAGGGGTAGGGTGAACTAGTGTCAGAACACATTACAATGGTTTCGCCTATAAGTGCGTACATGTTGGCGGTCATTGCCCCAATATACTGATTTCCGAAAGGGTTCTGATATTTAAGAGTGAAGGAGACCCTGTTGTGATCGTCCCATCCATTATGTACCAAAACGGTTTATTCGACCACTTAATGCCAACCGTTCGGCACAAAAAAATCAATTTTGGAAAATTCGCCACGAAAAGTATTTTGCCTTTATTCACAAATATTAGGGCAAGGACTAAAATAATGTTCTATAATTCGACCCACGCAGGCGGTAAGACTACGATACATACATTTGCCTTTAATTACACATTTATTTTTAGAGGTAGGTGTGAACTAGATGTCAGAACGCATATAGCCAATGCTTTCAGGGACTATAGTGCGTTCATGTATGGCGGTCATTGCCCCATATATGACTTTCCGCAAAGGTTTCTGCTATTGGATAGGAGTGGGAGGAGACCCTGTGTGAGTGATCCCTTATCCCAGTATGTACCCAAAAACTGTGTTTATTCGACTACATAATACACAACGTTCGGCAAAAATTCAATGTTTGAAAAATTCGCCCCCAAAAATTAGTTTTGCCTTATTCAACAAATATTTGGGGACAAGGCTCTCTAAATAAATGTTCCTATAATTTCCGCCCACCGCAGGGGCGTACATACGATACATAACATTTGCCTTTACATTTACACATTTTTATTTTTGAGGTAGGGGTTGAACTAATGGCGAAAAGCATATAGCAATGCTTTCAGCACTATTAGTGCGTACATGTAGTGGGGTCATTGCCCCATATACTGACTTTCCGCAAGGGTTATGATATTTATAGAGGTGAAGGAGGACCCTGGTGTGAGCGTCCCTATCCAATTAGTATTGTACCACTTAAAACTTACTGTTCACTTCGAGACTACTTACTGACACACACCGTTGGCCGGCAAAAATCAATTTTGGAAAATTCGGCCTCGAAATTTATTTTTGCCCTTATTCACCAAATATTAGGGCCAAGGACTAAAATAAATGGTCCTTTAATTCGCCCACGCAGGGCGTACATACAATACAGTACATTTTGCCTTTACATTTACAACACTTTTATTTTTAGGGGTAGGGGTGAACTAGATGTGATGTTCTAGAGTGGTTTTTTTCCCAGAACACATATTAGGAATGCTTTCAGACACCTTATAGTGCATACATGTATGGCGGGGATTTGAACCATATTATGACTTTCCGAAAGGCGGTCTGATATTATATTGGGGAGGAGACCCTGTGTGGAGTGGTCCCTATCATTAGTTACCAAAAACTTTCTTTATCGACTACTTAATTGCACACCGTTCGGCAAAAGCATATTTTGGAAAAAACGGCCTCCACAAAGTTAATTTTGCCCTTATTCACCAAATATTCGGGCCAACGCCCTAAAGGAATGTTCCTATAATTCGCCCACGCGGGCCGTAAATACGATCCAGACATTTTGCCATTTACATTGACACATTTTATTTTAGGGTAGGGTGCAACTAGATGTAGAACACACCATAGGAATGCTTTCAGCACTATAGTGCGTACATGTATGGCATAATTGCACCACCATATACTGCCTTTCCGAAAGGTTCTGAGATTTAGTGAGTGGAGGAGACCCTTTGTGTGAGTGGTACCTATATCATTATGTACCAAAAACTTTCTTATTCGACTACTTACTAGCACACCGTTAGGCAAAAATCAATTTTGAGAAAATTCGGCCCCAAAATGTAGTTTGACCCTTATTCAACCAAATATTCGGGCGGCCAAGGACGATTAAATAAATTGTGCTATTAAGTCGCCCACGCAAGCGAGTACATACGATACCTACATTGGCCTTTAGATTTACACCATTTTATTTTTAAGGGGTAGGTGTGAAATAGATGTCAGAAACACATGATAGCAATTGCTTTCAGCATATATAGTGCATACATGTATGGCGGTCATTGCCCCATATACTGACTTTTCCGAAAAAGGGTTCTGATAGTATGGAGTGGAGGGGAGACCATGTGTGATGTGGTCACTATCCATTATGTACCAAAAGACAGTGTTTATTCGACTAATTCTAAATAATGCACACCGTTCGGCCAAAAACTCAATTTGGAAAATTTCAGCCCAAAATTTATTTTTTGCCCTTCATTCACCAAATATTTTGGGCCAAGAGGGACTAAAATAACTGTTCCTATAATTCGCCCATGCCAGGGCGTAAAAATACGATACATACATTTGACCTTTACATTTACACATGTTATTTTAGGGGGAGGGTGAACTAGATGTCAGAAACACAGATAGCAATGCTTTCAGCACTATAGTGCGTACATGTATGGCGGTCATTGCCCCATATACTGAGCTTTCCGAAAGGGTTCTGATATTGATAGAGTGAAGGAGAACCCTGTTGTGAGTCTACCCTATCCATATGTACCAAAAACATTGTTTATTCGACTACTTAATGCACACCGTTCGGCAAAAATCAAATTTAGAAAATCGGACCCGAAATGTATTTTTGCCCATTTATTCACCAAATATTAGGGCCAAGGACACAAATAAAATGTTCTATAATTCGCCCACGCAGGGGCGTTACCTACGGATACATACATTTGCCTTACATTGAACACATTCAATTTTTAGGGGTAGGGTGGGTGACTAGATGTCAGGACAAACACAATAGCAATGCTCTCAGCCAATATAGTGCAGTACATGTATGGCGGTCAGTGCCCCATATACTGACTTTCCGAAAGGGTTCTGATATTTATAGAGTGGAGGAGAAGGACCCTGTGTGAGTGTCCCTATCCATTATGTACCAAAAAGACAGTGTTTATTACGACTAGTTAATACCACACCGTTCGGCCAAAAATCAATTTTGTTTAAATTCCCGGCCCCAAAAGTTATTTTTGCCCTTATTCACCAACGTCTTAGGGCCAAGGACTAAAATAAAGTGCTATTAATTCGCCCACGCAGGGGCGCCCTCGTACATACGATACATAAACATTTGCCTTAGACATTTACACATTTTATTTTTAGGGGGTAGGGTGAACTAGATGTCAGAACACATATAACAATGCTTTCAGCACTATAGTGCATACATCGTTTATGGCAGGTCATTGCCCCATATACTGACTTTCCCAAAGGGTTCTGATATTTATAGAGTGGAGGAGAACCTGTGTGAGTGGGTCCTAGCCATTATGACAAAACCAAAAACTGATGTTTATTCGGACTACTTAATGCACACCGTTTCGGCAAAAAGCAATTTTGGAAAATTCGGCCCAAATTTTTTTTGCCCTTATTCACCAAATATTGTGGGCCAAGGACTAGAAATAAAATGTTCCTATTAATCGCCCACGCAGGGCGTACAATACGATACATACATTTGCCTTTACATTTACACATTTTATTTTTGAGGGGTTAGGGTGAACTAGATATTAGAAACACATATCGCAAGGTTTACAGCACTATAGTGCGTACATGTATGGCTCGGGCGTCATTGCCTAATATACTGACTTTCCGAAGGGTTTCTGTATATTTATAGCGTAGTGAGAGGAGACCCTGGGTGGAGTGCGTGCCCTATCCATTTATGTACCAAAAACATTGTGTTATTCGACTCTACTTAGAGGCCACACCGTTCGGCAAAAATAAATTGTGGTGGAACAATTCGGCCCCGAAATTTATTTTTGCCCTTATTGCACCAGAAATATTTGGGCCAAGGACTAAAATAAATGTTCCTATAATTCGCCCACGCAGCGGCGTACATACGCTACATTACATTGCCTAGACATTCTCATACATTGTATTTTTAGGGGTAGGGGTGAACTAGATGTCAGCAACACACATTAGAAATGCTTTTCAGCGACTATTAGTGGAATACATGTATGGCGGTCAATTGCCCCCTTATATACCTGAACTTCCGAAAGGGTTCTGATAGTTATAGAGTGGAGGAGGCCTGTGTGAGTGGCCTATCTATTATGTACCAAAAACTGATGTTTATTCGACTACTAGGAATGAACCACAGTTCGGGCAAAAAATCAATTTGGGGAAAAATTCGGCCCCGACAATTTATTTTTGTGCCTTATTCACCAAATCATTAGGGCAAAGGACTAAAAATAAATGGTTCCTATAATTCCGCCCACGCATGGGCGTACATAACGATACAGACATTTGCCTTTACAGTTTACACCATTTATTTTTAGGGGTAGGGTGAAATTAGATGTCAGAACACATATAGCAATGCTATCCAGCCCGATAATGTCGTACATGTTATGGCGGTCTGTCATTGCCCACCTCCCCCTGAGCTTTCGAAACGGGTTCTGATATATCTTAGAGAGTGGAGGAGACCCTGTAGTGAGTGGTCCCTTATCCATTATGTACCAAAAAACTTTCTTTATTCGAACTAACTTAATGCACACCGTTCGGCAAAAATCAATTTTTGCGTAAAATTCGCCCCATCAAAAATTTATTTTTGCCTTATTCACCAAATATTAGTGGCCAAGGACTAAAAATAAAGAGTGTTCCTATAATTCGCACCACGCAGGGGCCGTACATACGATACATACATTTGCCTTTTACATTGTAAAATTTTACTTTTAGGCGGTAGGGTTGAAACTAGATGTCAGAACACATATAGACAATGCTTTCAGCACTATAGTGGGGGGCATACATGTAAGGCGGTCATTGCCCCATATACTAGACTGTACGAAAGGGTTTTGAATTTATAGAGTGGAGGAGACCCTGGGTGAGGGGTCCCTATCATTATGTACCAAAAAACGGTGTTTATTCTTGTGACTAATTAAGCACACAGTTCGCAAAAAATAAATTTAGGAAAATTCGGCCCCGAAATCCCTTTTTTTTTGCCCTTATTCACCAAATATTAGGGCCAGGACTAAAATAAGATGTTCCTATAATTCGCCCACGCAGGGCGTACATACGATTTACATACATTTGCCTTTACAGTTACACATTTTATTTTCAGGGGTGGGGTGGAACCTAGAATGTCATAAACACAATTATAGGCAAGCTTTCAGCACTATAGTGCATACATGTATGGCGGTCATTGCCCCATATTAACGACTTTCCGAAAGGGGTTTCTGATACGTATAGAGGTGGAGGAAGACAATGTGTGAGTGGTCCCTATCCATTATGTACCAAAACTGTGTTTATTCGACTACATAATGCACACCGCGCGGCCAAAAATCAATTTTGGAAAATCGGCCCAAAATGTTTTTGCCCTTATTCACCAAATATTTGGGCACAAGGACTAAAATAAATGTTACTTATAATTCGCCAACGCAGGGCCGTACATACGATAAACAGACCATTGCCTTTACATTGTACCACATTTTATTTGTAGGGGTAGGGTGAACTAGATGTCCAGAACGCATATAGAAATGCTTTCAGGACTATAAGTATTCAGTACAGTTTTATGGCGTGTCAGTGCTCCACTATACTGACCTTTCCCGAAAGGGTGTCTGATATTTATAGAGTGGAGGAGAACGTGTGGTGGAAGGGTCCCTATCCATTAGGTACCCAAAAACTGGGTGTTATTCGACTCTTTAATGCACAACGTTCGGCACAAAATCAATTTTGGAAAAGTCGGCCCCCAAAATTATTTTTGCCCTATTCACAAAATTTGGGTAAAAGGACTAAATAAAGGTTCCTATAATTCGCCCGGACGCAGGGCGTACATACGGATAAAAACATTTGCCTTTACTTTACACCATTTATTTTTAGAGGTGAGGGTGAACTAGATGTCAGAAACGCATATAGCAATGCTTTCAGGACTAGAGGCGTACAGGTATGGCGGTCATTGCCCCCAATACTGACCTTGCCGAAAGGGGTTATGATATAAGGAGTGAAGGAGACCTGTGTGAGTCGTCCCTATCCATTATGTACCAAAAACTTTGTTTTATTCGACTACTTAATGCACACCGTTCGGCAAAAATTTCAATTTGGAAAATTCGGCCTCGAAATTTATTTTTGACCTTATTCACCAAAATAGAGGCCAAGGACTAAAATAAATGTTCCTATAATTCCGCCCCACGCAGGGCGTACATACGTCCCATACATTTCCTTTACTTTACACATTTTATTTTTGGGGTAGGGTGAACTAATGTCGGAACACAATATACCAATTTTCAGCACTATAGTGCTACATGTATGGCGGTCATTGCCCCATATACTGCCTTTTCCGAAAGGTTTCTGATATTTATAGAGTGGAAGGAGAACC
>NW_024536093.1:0-9395 GCF_016097555.1 Gigantopelta aegis
TAGTCCTTTTATAATTGTGTTTTTTACTGCAACGTAATATAGTCACAAGGAAAGTTTAACGAATATGTGTTATGACGTCTAAATTTGCCATTGTTGAATAACTTAAAAGAAAACCAGGTCCTTCCTTTTGTGTTGATGCAAACGTTGATGAATAAAGAGAGAACAAAAGTTTTGTTTTATTTACCAACGCCACCTAGAACACTTGACTTGTTCTTTATCTTATCATCGGCGTTCTTGGACGTCAAACATAATGGTCTTTCTGACAATGTTGTCCCGTTTTCAGAAGCGAAAACCCGCTGTCCGCCACATAGGCCATACTATTTACGACAGCTCAGCCAAGGCACATTTTATTTGCCCGCTTTCCCACAGAGACAGGAATAGCAACAACCATAAGCGCCTTTGTTAGAACCAGTCATGCGATCGATGGATCGGGTGCCAAGTGTGTTTACAAATCCCCAGGAGCCTTGCGCGCGGCACTCACTCAGGGTTTTGGAAGGCGAGCTTACTCTGGATTAATTTTGCTTGAAAATTTCATTGTTATTGTTTGACTGATGTTTTCTACCTTTTTTTTTTAGTTGACGTGTGGAATCAAGAGATGGAAGATATTTATCAGTGGATTGATAACAGCTGAAGACACAGCTAAAAGACATACATCTCTGTTATTAGCTAGATGACTGATGTCAAATGAAGTTGCATGCAATGAAGTGTCTAAGTAATCGTTTTTTCAACATCCTTGTTAGTTCGTTTATAATTGTGTGTTTTACTGCAAACGTTATATATACTCAACAAGGAAAGTTTAGCAAATATCTGTTATGACGTCCTAAATTTGCCCATGGTTGAATAAACTTAAAAGAAAACCAGGTCCTCCTGTTGTGTTGAGGCAAAGGTTGATGAAAAAAGATAGAACAAAAGTTTTGTTTTATATTAACAACGCCACCTAGAGCACATTGATTGTTCTTTTATCTTATCATCGGCTCTTGGACGTCAAACATATGGTCATTCTGACACTGTTTTTCAGAGGAAACCCGCTGTCGCCACATAGGCTACTATTTTACGACAGTCAGCAAGGGACATTTTATTTCCGCTTCCCACAGGCAGGATAGCACAAACCATGGCCTTTGTTGAACCAGTCATGGATCGCTGGTCGGTGCAAGTGGTTTACAACTACCCACTGAGCCTTGCGGGGCACTCACTCAGGGTTTGGAGTCGGTATCTGGATTAATTTTGCTGAAAAATTTCATTGTTATTGTTTGACTGATGTTTTCTAACCCTTTTTTTTTTAGTTGACGTGTGGAGGAATCAAGAGATGGAAGATATCTATCAGTGGATTGATAACAGCTGAAGACATGCTAAAAGACATACATCTCTGTTATAAAGATGACTGATGTCAAATGAAGTTGCATGCAATGAAATGTCTAGTAATAGTTTTTTCAACTTCCTTGTTAGTTCCTTTTATTATTGTGTGTTTTACTGCAAACGTATATATAGTCAACAAGGAAAGTTTAGCGAATATGTGTTATTGACGTCTAAATTTGCCATGGTTGAATAAACTTAAAAGAAAACCAGGTCCTCCTGTTGGGTTGAGGCAAAGGTTGATGAAAAAAAGATAGAACAAAAGTTTGTTTTATTTAACAACGCCACCTAGAGCACATTGATTGTTCTTTTATCTTATCATCGGCTCTTGGGACGTCAAACATATGGTCATTCTGACACTGTTTTTCAGAGGAAACCTGCTGTCGCCACATAGGCTACTATTTTACGACAAGGCAGCAAGGGACATTTTATTTGCGCTTTCCAAAGGCAGGATAGCACAAACCATGGCCTTTGTTGAACCAGTCATGGATCGCTGGTCGGTGCAAGTGGTTTACAACTACCCACTGAGCCTTGCGGGGCACTCACTCAGGTTTGGAGTCGGTATCTGGGATTAATTTTGCTTGAAAATTTCATTGTTATTGTTGACTGATGTTTTCTACCTTTTTTTTTTTAGTTGACGTGTGGAATCAAGAGATGGAAGATATTTATCATCGGGCTGGTGACAGTTGAAGGTGTAGCTGTCACAAGTGAAGCATTTTAATGGTAAGTTACCTCCCTTCTTGATTTTGGATAGTTTGGTTTATACTTGTTTTTGGGAAGAATTGAATTATTATTGAAAGATATCTATCAGTGGATTGATAACAGCTGAAGACACAGCTAAAAGACATACATCTCTGTTATTAGCAAGATAACTCATGTCAAATGAAGTTGCATGCAATGAAATGTCTAAGTAATCGTTTTTTCAACATCCTTGTTAGTTCGTTTTATAATTGTGTGTTTTACTGCAAACGTATATATACTCAACAAGGAAAGTTTAGCAAATATCTGTTATGACGTCTAAATTTGCCATGGTTCAATAAACTTAAAAGAAAACCAGGTCCTCCTGTTGTGTTGAGGCAAAGGTTGATGAAAAAAAGATAGAACAAAAGTTTGTTTTATTTAACAATGCCACCTAGAGCACATTGATTGTTCTTTTATCTTATCATCGGCTCTTGGACGTCAAACATATGGTCATTCTGACACTGTTTTTCAGAGGAAACCCACTGTGGCCACATAGGCTACTGTTTTACGACAGGCAGCAAGGCATCTTTTATTTGCGCTTCCCACAGGCAGGATAGCACAAACCATGGCCTTTGTTGAACCAGTCATGGATCGCTGGTCGGTGCAAGTGGTTTACACCTACCCACTGAGCCTTGCGGGGCACTCACTCAGGGTTTGGGGTCGGTATCTGGATTAAAAATCCCATGTCTCGACTGGCATCCGAACCCAGTACCTACCAGCCGCAAAGGTTGATGAGTTTATGTTGGTTGTAAATGGTAAAAACATCTCAGATGTGAATACTAATTCATAAAAATAGGTTCATTTATAAATGGTATGCCATTTCTTTTAACATTAGCTAAACTTTCGATGTTGAGTATATTATTATTGTTGAGGAATGTTTTCTACAAAATTGTTGTCTTTTAGTTGACGTGTGGAATCAAGAGATGGAAGATACTTATCATCGGGCTGGTGACAGCTGAAGGCATGATTACGAGAGTTGGAAGATTTCATCAACATCCTTGCGACAGATGAAGCTAAGTTAAATTGAATAAAGTTTGTCACTTTCACAGCCATTTTTTCCTCATGCATTCAGTTCGAATTGTTCCGCCGGAAAAGATAAATACTTGTCCGTCCCTCCCTCCCTCCCTCCCTCCCTCCCTCCGTCCGTCCGTCCGTCCGCCCGCCCGTCGTTTTACAGTATTCTTGATAGTTTGTTTTATAATTGAGTGTTTTTCTTGAAAATGTCATTGTTATTGTTTGATAGTTTTGTTTTATAATTGTGTGTTTTGCTTGAAAATTTCATTGTTATTGTTGACTGATGTTTTTCTACCTTTTTTTTTTAGTTTGACGTGTGGAATCAAGAGATGGAAGATATCTATCAGTGGATTGATAACAGCTGAAGACACAGCTAAAAGACATACATCTCTGTTAATAGCAAGATGTCTGATGTCAAATGAAGTTGCATGCAATGAAATGTCTAAGTAATCGTTTTTTTTTTCAACATACTTGTTAGTTCGTTTTATAATTGTGTGTTTTACTGCAAAACGTATATATACTCAACAAGGAACGTTTAGCAAATATCTGTTATGACGTCTAAATTTGCCATGGTTGAGTAAACTTGAAAGAAAACCAGGTCGTCCTGTTGTGTTGAGGCAAAGGTTGATGAAAAAAATATAGAACAAAAGTTTGTTTTATTTAACAACGCCACCTAGAGCACATTGATTGTTCTTTTATCTTATCATCGGCTCTTGGACTTCAAACATATGGTCATTCTGACACTGTTTTTCAGAGGAAACCCGCTGTCGCCACATAGGCTACTATTTTACGACAGGCAGCAAGGGATATTTTATTTGCGCTTCCCACAGGCAGGATAGCACAAACCATGGCCTTTGTTGAACCAGTCATGGATCGCTGGTCGGTGCAAGTGGTTTACAACTACCCACTGAGCCTTGCGGGGCACTCACTCAGGGTTTGGAGTCGGTATCTGGATTAATTTTGCTTGAAAATTTCATTGTTATTTGTTGACTGATGTTTCTACCCTTTTTTTTTAGTTGACGTATGGAATCAAGAGATGGAAGATATTTATCAGTGGATTGATAACAGCTGAAGACACAGCTAAAAGACATACATCTCTGTTATTAGCTAGATGACTGATGTCAAATGAAGTTGCATGCAATGAAGTGTCTAAGTAATCGTTTTTTCAACATCCTTGTTAGTTCGTTTTATAATTGTGTGTTTTACTGCAAACGTATATATACTCAACAAGGAAAGTTTAGCAAATATCTGTTATGACGTCTAAATTTGCCATGGTTGAATAAACTTAAAAGAAAACCAGGTCCTCCTGTTGTGTTGAGGCAAAGGTTGATGAAAAAAAGATAGAACAAAAGTTTGTTTTATTTAACAACGCCACCTAGAGCACATTGATTGTTCTTTTATCTTATCATCGGCTCTTGGACGTCAAACATATGGTCATTCTGACACTGTTTTTCAGAGGAAACCCGCTGTCGCCACATAGGCTACTATTTTACGACAGTCAGCAAGGGACATTTTATTTCCGCTTCCCACAGGCAGGATAGCACAAACCATGGCCTCTGTTGAACCAGTCATGGATCGCTGGTCGGTGCAAGTGGTTTACAACTACCCACTGAGCCTTGCGGGGCACTCACTCAGGGTTTGGAGTCGGTATCTGGATTAATTTTGCTTGAAAATTTCATTGTTATTGTTGACTGATGTTTTCTACCTTTTTTTTTTAGTTGACGTGTGGAATCAAGAGATGGAAGATATCTATCAGTGGATTGATAACAGCTGAAGACACAGCTAAAAGACATACATCTCTGTTATTAGCAAGATGACTGATGTCAAATGAAGTTGCATGCAATGAAATGTCTAAGTAATAGTTTTTTCAACATCCTTGTTAGTTCCTTTTATAATTGTGTGTTTTACTGCAAACGTATATATAGTCAACAAGGAAAGTTTAGCGAATATGTGTTATGACGTCTAAATTTGCCATGGTTGAATAAACTTAAAAGAAAACCAGGTCCTCCTGTTGTGTTGAGGCAAAGGTTGATGAAAAAAAGATAGAACAAAAGTTTGTTTTATTTAACAACGCCACCTAGAGCACATTGATTGTTCTTTTATCTTATCATCGGCTCTTGGACGTCAAACATATGGTCATTCTGACACTGTTTTTCAGAGGAAACCTGCTGTCGCCACATAGGCTACTATTTTACGACAGGCAGCAAGGGACATTTTATTTGCGCTTCCCAAAGGCAGGATAGCACAAACCATGGCCTTTGTTGAACCAGTCATGGATCGCTGGTCGGTGCAAGTGGTTTACAACTACCCAGTGAGCCTTGCGGGGCACTCACTCAGGGTTTGGAGTCGGTATCTGGATTAATTTTGCTTGAAAATTTCATTGTTATTGTTGACTGATGTTTTCTACCTTTTTTTTTTAGTTGACGTGTGGAATCAAGAGATGGAAGATATTTATCAGTGGATTGATAACAGCTGAAGACACAGCTAAAAGACATACATCTCTGTTATTAGCTAGATGACTGATGTCAAATGAAGTTGCATGCAATGAAGTGTCTAAGTAATAGTTTTTTCAACATCCTTGTTAGTTCGTTTTATAATTGTGTGCTTTACTGCAAACGTATATATACTCAACAAGGAAAGTTTAGCAAATATCTGTTATGACGTCTAAATTTGCCATGGTTGAATAAACTTAAAAGAAAACCAGGTCCTCCTGTTGTGTTGTGCCAAAGGTTGATGAAAAAAAGATAGAACAAAAGTTTGTTTTATTTAACAACGCCACCTAGAGCACATTGATTGTTCTTTTATCTTATCATCGGCTCTTGGACGTCAAACATATGGTCATTCTGACACTGTTTTTCAGAGGAAACCCGCTGTCGCCACATAGGCTACTATTTTACGACAAGCAGCAAGATATATTTTATTTGCGCTTCTCACAGGCAGAATAGCACAAACCATGGCCTTTGTTGAACCAGTCATGGATCGCTGGTCGGTGCAAGTGGTTTACAACTACCCACTGAGCCTTGCGGGGCACTCACTCAAGGTTTGGAGTCGGTATCTGGATTAATTTTGCTTCAAAATTTCATTGTTATTGTTGACTGATGTTTTCTACCTTTTTTTTTTAGTTGACGTGTGGAATCAAGAGATGGAAGATATTTATCATCGGGCTGGTGACAGTTGAAGGTGTAGCTGTCACAAGTGAAGCATTTTAATGGTAAGTTACCTCCCTTCTTGATTTTGGATAGTTTGGTTTATACTTGTTTTGGGGAAGAATTGAATTATTATTGAAAGATATCTATCAGTGGATTGATAACAGCTGAAGACACAGCTAAAAGACATACTACATCTCTGTTATTAGCAAGATAACTCATGTCAAATGAAGTTGCATGCAATGAAATGTATAAGTAATCGTTTTTTTCAACATCCTTGTTAGTTCGTTTTATAATGTGTGTTTTACTGCAAACGTATATATACTCAACAAGGAAAGTTTAGCAAATATCTGTTATGACGTCTAAATTTGCCATGGTTGAATAACTTAAAAGAAAACCAGGTCCTCCTGTTGTGTTGAGGCAAAGGTTGATGAAAAAAATGATAGAACAAAAGTTTGTTTTTATTTAACAACGCCACCTAGAGCACATTGATTGTTCTTTTATCTTATCATCGGCTCTTGGACGTCAAACATATGGTCATTCTGACACTGTTTTTTCAGAGGAAACCCACTGTGGCCACATAGGCTACTGTTTTACGACAGGCAGCAAGGCATCTTTTATTTGCGCTTCCCCACAGGCAGGATAGCACAAACCATGGCCTTTGTTGAACCAGTCATGGATCGCTGGTCGGTGCAAGTGGTTTACACACCTACCCACTGAGCCTTGCGGGGCACTCACTCAGGGTTTGGGGTCGGTATCTGGATTAAAAATCCCATGTCTCGACTGGCATCCGAACCCAGTACCTACCAGCCGCAAAGGTTGATGAGTTTATGTTGGTTGTAAATGGTAAACATTTCAGATGTGAATACTAATTCATAAAAATAGGTTCATTTATAAATGGTATGCCATTTTCTTTTAAAATTAGCTAAACTTTTCGATGTTGAGTATATTATTATTGTTGAGGAATGTTTTCTACAAAATGTTTGTCTTTTAGTTGACGTGTGGAATCAAGAGATGGAAGATACTTATCATCGGCTGGTGGCAGCTGAAGGCATGATTACGAGAGTTGGAAGATTTCATCAACATCCTTGCGACAGATGAAGCTAAGTTAAATTGAATAAAGTTTGTCACTTTCACAGCCATTTTTTCCTCATGCATTCAGTTCGAATTGTTCCGCCGGAAAAGATAAATACTTGTCCGTCCCTCCCTCCCTCCCTCCCTCCCTCCCTCCCTCCCTCCGTTCTTTTCCGTCCGTCCGTCCGTCCGCCCGCCGTCGTTTTACAGTATTCTTGATAGTTTGTTTTATAATTGAGTGTTTTTCTTGAAAATTTCATTGTTATGTTTGATAGTTTGTTTTATAATTTGTGTTTTGCTTGAAAATTTCATTGTTATTGTTGACTGATGTTTTCTACCTTTTTTTTGTAGTTGACGGTCGGAATCAAGAGATGGAAGATATTTACCCATCGGGCTGGTGACAGTTGAAGGTGTCAGCTGTCACAAGTGAAGATTTTTAATGGTAAGTTACCTCCCTCTTGATTTTGGATAGTTTGGTTTTTACTTGTTTTGGGGAAGAATTGAATTATTATTGAAAGATATCTATCAGTGGATTGATAACAGCTGAAGACCAGCTAAAAGACATACATCTCTGTTATTAGCAAGATAACTGTGATGTCAAATGAAGTTGCATGCAATGAATGTCTAAGTAATCGTTTTTTTCAACATCCTTGTTAGTTCGTTTTATAATTGTGTGTTTTACTGCAAACGTATATATACTCAACAAGGAAAGTTTAGCGAATATGGTGTTATGACGTCTAAATTTGCCATGGTTGAATAAACTTAAAAGAAAACCAGGTCCTCCTGTTGTGTTGAGGCAAAGGTTGATGAAAAAAAAGATAGAACAAAAGTTTGTTTTATTTAACAACGCCACCTAGAGCACATTGATTGTTCTTTTTATCTTATCATCGGCTCTTGGACGTCAAAACACATGGTCATTCTGACACTGTTTTTTCAGAGGAAACCCGCTGTGGCCACATAGGCTACTATTTTACGACAGGCAGCAACGGATATTTTATTTGCGCTTCCCACAGGCAGGATAGCACAAACCATGGCCTTTGTTGAACCTGGTCGGGTCATGGATCGCTGGTCGGTGGGGCAAGTGGTTTACAAAACTACCACTGCATCCGAAGCCTTGCGGGGCACTCACTCAGGGTTTATGTTGGTTGGAGTCGGTATCTGGATTAATTGTGCTTGAAAATTTCATTGTTATTGTTGACTGATGTTGAGTTCTTTCTGAGGAAGTTTTTTTTTTAGTTGACGTGCGTTGAATCAAGAGAATGAAGATATTTATCATCGTGCCTGGTGACAGTTGAAAGGCTGTAGCTGGTCAGATGTCAATCAGCATCCTTGCGACAATGGCTAAGTTAAATTGAATAAAGTTTGTGACTTTTTGGATATTTTCTCCTCATTTTGAGTTATTGTTTTGGTGAGAGATTGATACTTATCCCTTGAAAGATCCCTCCCTCCCCTCAGTGGATTGTCCGTCAGTCTGAAGACACGCTAAAAGGACATGAACATCTATGTTGTTTAGCTTGAAGATGACCTGATGGTTTAATGAAGTTGTTTTAATTTGTGTTGGATCAATGAAATGTTCTAAGTAATCGTTTTTTCAACATCCTTGTTAGTTCGTTTTATAATTGTGTGTTTTACTGCAACGTATATATACTCAACAAGGAAAGTTTAGCAATATCTGTTATGACGTCTAAATTTGCCATGGTTGAATAAACTTAAAAGAAAACCAGGTCCTCCTGTTGTGTTGAGGCAAAGGTTGATGAAAAAAAGATAGAACAAAAGTTTCTTTTATTTAACAACGCCACCTAGCGCACATTGATTGTTTCTTTTTATTTTTATCTTATCATGCGGCCTTTGGACTCCCAAACATATGGTCCTTCTGCACGGTTTTTCCGAGGCAACCCGCTGTCCGCAATAGGCTACTATTTACGACAGTCAGCAGGGGACATTTTATTTGCGCTTCCCACAGTCAGGATATCACAAACCATGGCCTTGTTGACCAGTCATGATCGCTGTTCGGTGCCAGTGGTTTACAACTACCCACTGAGCCTTGCGGGGAACTCCAGGGTTTGG